>NC_135820.1:77955770-78051197 GCF_964213995.1 Mustelus asterias | reverse complement strand
GACCATTTATGTTACCTAATGGCCGGGGGTGGGGGGGGGGGGGGGGGGGGGGAGGGAGGGTCCGGCAATCGGCAGCCGGTGATGGAGGGGGGGAGGTCCATGCACACTAGCCCCCTCAGCACTCTGATGCCAGCCTCTCGGGTGGGACTGAGCTCCGCGCCCCCTAACCTCCCGCCCCCCCCCCTCCCCCCAGTGTAAATACCCTGATGACCTCTGTGATGTACAGTGTGCTGAGAATTCATTCAACCAAGCTCACCCAAAAGCCATTGGGCACTTAGTTTTTTTTTGGAAACTAGCACCCAATACTGCAGGATAGTTACAGCACAGATTCAGCCCATTGTACTGTGCCGGCTCTCTGAATGAGCAATTTACTTAACGTCATTATCTCACCTTCTCCCCATAATAGTGCACATTCTTCCTTTTCAGAGAACAGTCTAGTTCCTTCTTGAATCCTTCGCTTGAACCTGCCACCAACACACTCTCGGGTAGCACATTCCAAATTTTAACCACTCACTGTGTGAAGAAGTTTTCTCCCACGTGTTTTGCTTCTTTTGGCAATTAGTTTAAATCTGTGCCCTCCCATTCTCAATCCTTTCATGGTGAGAACAGTTTCTCTATATCTACCCTGGCCAGACTTCTCATGATTTGAATACCTCTATGCTATCTCCTGTCAGCCTTCTTCTCTCCAAGGCTCCAATTTCTCCAATCTACCTTCTTAACTGAAGTTCTTCACCCCTGGAGCCATTCTCATGAATCTTTTCTGCAATCTGCAGTCCAAAGATGTGCAAGTTAGGTGGATTGGCCATGCTAAATTGCCCTTAGTGTCGGGGGACTAGCTGGGGTAAATGCATGGGGTTATGGGGAGAGGCCTGGGTGGGATTGTGGTCAGTACAGACTCGATGGGCCGAATAGCCTCCTTCTGCACTGTAGGGATTCTATGATCTCTCAAATCCCTTCACATCTTGCCTAAAATGCAGTGCCCAGAACTGGATGCAACACTCCAGGTGAGATCAAATTAATATCTTGTACAGGTCCTACATAACTTTATTCCTCTTGTACTCTATGCCCCTATTAATAAAGCCAAGGATAATGTATGTTTTGTTAATTGTTCTCTAAGCCTGTCCTGCCATCTTTAATGACTTATGCACATATACACCTATTTATGCATTTATATATATTTAAGTTCTTTCATTTATATTGATTCAAGCATTTTATTAAGTTATTTTTATCTGACTAGTTGCTACTTGCATATTGATGGTATCGGCACAATACAGAGGAATCACCTAAGTTCAGGAAACCAAGATGTGAAAAAGGTTTGAATAGTGTGACAATACTGTGCCTTTAAGAAATGTATTTGTCCTGTTACTTACGAAGGATCTGTTTTAGCAGTTTTTTAAGATTACCAATGCCATTTTGTCTGTATTAAACAGCCCTGTATTTTTACTGCAGCAGCATAATTGCTTCAAATTGCCAGAATGTTTGTTTTAATCTGGACTAATGCTGTTCTGTTGTTCTTCGTGTTACCCTGGGGTTTCGCCGAGTAGGACTTGATTAGGTTGATTGACAGGTAAAATCATATGACTGGGTAGAGCTAGGCTTACACAGAGAATTCAAGCTTGGTTGCTTTTTCGATGCTGCCCCTCTTTTTCCCTCTCTGAAGTTAGAGACTGGAATCTGCCAGAAACTAAGTTTCTTTCTGCCGTATGAGAGTGGATTTTTTTTCTGAGAGTTGCTGTTTTGGAAGCTGCAGAAAGGGAGATATTTCTTTCTGTCTCTGAAATCTGGAGACTGGGAACTGCCAGAGACTAGGTTTACTTCTGCTGTTTGAGGATATCTCCTTCTCTAATAACTGCTGTCTGCACCTCTAGACAGAAGTGTGAAAAGTCTGGAAATCTAACACCACGTGATCATACTTGTTCCTTGTGCTAACTAAGTTTGAAGAAGGGTGTATGTCTGTGGGGATATTGCTTTAAATTATAGAGATTGCTGGTTGTTAAAAATTATATTTTGTCATGTTTAAGTATTTTAATTGGCAATTCTTTTTGCTATATTCTAATTCTGTTCTTAAATAAAGTTTATTTTGATAAAAGCTTCCGAGTGGTCATTGGATCATACCTGAAGTGAAACACCTTATGCTCAGCCGCTTGCCAAAATCAGAAGTAAAGTTTGGAGTCTAGATTAACTTCATAATATACTTCAAGTTTCTGATCTGGTCCATAACAGCAGAGATGAGAATGGTAAAGACTAAGTCGCTTATGGGAGTCATGTACAGGCCTGATAACAGTAACCATATGGCAGGGTAGAACATAAAGGAAGAAATAATTGGAGCTTTTCAGAAAGGTACAGCGGTTATCATTAATGTATAATGTGAGCAGTTGGAGTCCTAGCACAGATCCCTGTGATACTCCACTAGTCACTGCTTGCCAAAAAGACCCATTTATTCCAACTCTTTGCTTCTTGTCTGTTAACCAGTTTCCTATCCATCTCAAGACATTACCCGCAATCTCATGCGCTTTATTGTTCAGGGTAGACCATTGAGGACGGAGATGAGGAGACACTTCTTCACCCAAAGAGTGGTGAGTCTGTGGAATTCAGTACCACAGGAATTAGTTGATGCCAAAACATTGACTGTATTCAAGAGGCAGCTGGATATAGCACTTGGGATGAATGGGATCAAAGGTTATGGGGAAAAAGCAAGATTAGGCTATTGAGTTGGATGATCAGCCATGATTGTAATGAATGGCGGAGCAGGCTCGAAGGGCCGAATAGCCTCCTCCTGCTCCTATCTTCTATGTTTCTATGTTTAGCTTTACATAGTATTCTGCTACGTGAGAGCTTGTCAAAGGCTTTCTGAAAGTCTAAATGAACCACATTCATCAGTTCTCCCTGGTCAACTCTACTAGTTATTACCGAAAATAAAAGCTCATCTGAAAGGGGGAAACATATCGGCATGGATGGACGATTAGCTGAGTAGCAGGAAACAGAGAGAAGGCATAAATGGGTATTTTTCAGGTTGGCAAGGCGTAACGAGTGGTTTAGCAAAGGGATCAATGCTTTACAATTTATATTTGGATGAAGGGATCGAAGGGATGGTTGCTAGATTTGTTGATGTCACAAAAATAGGTAGGAAAGTAAGTTGTGAAGGGGACATAAGGAGGCTACAAAAAGATATAGATAGGTTATGTGAGTAAGCAAAGATCTGGCAAATGGCATCTAATGTGGAAAAAATGTGAAATTGTCCATTTTGGCAGGAAGGATAAAAAAGGAAACTATCTAAATGGTGAGAGATTGCAAAGCTCTGAGAGGCAAAGAGATTTAGGGGTCCTACTGCATGAATCAAAAAAGGCTAGCATGCAGGTACAGCAACTAATTCAGAAAGCTAATAGAATGTTATCATCGCGACGAGAATTGAATACAAAAATAAGGAGGTTATGCTTCAGTTGCACAGGGCACCAGTGAGACGACATTTGGTGTATTGTGTACAGTATTGGTCTCCTTATTTAAGGATGTAATGAATGGGCAGGTTATCTAATGAGGAAAAGGTATATCAGCTATTCTTCTGTCTCTTGGAGGTTAGAAGAATAAGAGGTGATTTGATTGAAACATGTAAGATCCTGAGGGATCTTGACAAGGTGGATGTGTAGAGGATGTTTCCTTTTCTGGAGAAATCTAGAACTGGGGGGTTGGGGGGGGGGGGGGGGGGTCACTGTTTAAAAGTAAGGACTTGCCCGTTCGAAGACAGAGATGAGGAGAAGTTTTTTTCTCTCAGAGGGCAGTGAGTCTCTGGAAGTCTTTTCCTCAAAAGGCAGTGAAAGCCGAGTCTTTGAATATTTTTAATGCAGAGCGAGATAGATTCTTGATTAACAAGGGGTATAGAGGGATAGGCAGGAATGTGGGATTGAAGTTACAATCAGATCAGTCATCATCTTATTGAATGGAGGAGCAGGCTCAAGAGGCTAAGTGGCTACTCCTGCTCCTAATGTCTATATTCACATATACTAGCTGACACTCAGAATTCTGGTGAATTTAGCGGTGATAGTCATTGGGTCAGAATCCTGGATTCTCCCTTTCAGCACTGACCCTCACCCTCTCTGCATGGATTGCACTGATTCAAGGTGGTGACTCACTGCCACCTTCGCAAGGGGCAGCAAATGTCAGCGATACCCGAGAATTTTTTTTTAAAAATTAGCATTCGTGTTGCTATTGTGTGTCTGAGTCTTTGCTGTGATTCAGATCAATCACAGTTAATATTGATTATTTTCTGTGTTGAAAAAGCTTACTTAATAAAAACAAATCGCTTCTCGGCCTTTTGGCTAAGATCAAGTGTAGTGTGGATGGGATGCTGCGCTTGGTTGAGGTCATTAGGTTACATTTAAGCTTCATTTGAAGCAATTTTTAAAAGCGGCATCTCGGCCTTTTGGCTAAGATGCAAATGAGATCAAGCCTTGGAGGAGGTGAGTCTGCACCTACTCCAATCAGCTTGGTTCATGTAGATCAGGCCCAAGACAGGAGTGGAGACCCTGTCCTGTCAGCTTGGATCGGAAATGTCTCAACTTGTTGAGACTCTGAATTGGACTTGATTTGATTGAATTGGAAAAGTATTTAAAAAAATAAAAAATAAAAACAAATCAAGGATTTTTCAAACTGGGTTATACAGAATGACCTGAGAAATCATAGAATTTTTTAACAATCAACAACATGGAAGGAGGCCATTTGGCCCATCATGCCCATGCAGTCAATGAAGAGCTATACAGCATAATCCCATGTTCCTGCACTAGGTGTGTAGCCATGCAGGCTATAGCTCTTGAAGTAGATGTCCAAATACTTTATAAACTTGGTGAGAGTTGCAGCTACTTCTACCCTGTCAGGTAATAAGCTCCAGGTCTCTCCCGTCCAGATAATTTAGGGATTGAACATGAAGCCCTGGATAGAAATCAACTTTTCTGATACAGATATTCATGAAAAGCTGAAAAATATCTGAAATGAACAAATGTGACTCAATATTTTGGAGCAAATTCGCTTTTTCCTACCCAGTAACTGTTCATTTAACTCAATGTTTGCTGCACATGAAGGGATTGCTCGAGCTTTCCTATTGACATTTCCTTTAGGTTTATACGTAGCAAAAATTCAAATAGTTTTCAATAGGAATTGAGTGAGCAATAAAATGCTGAGAGGAATATCTCAGGAGTGTTTGCAGATGACAACGTGAAATGGCCCAACAACAAAACACTTTGCATTTAAAATACAGCAAACCAGCAGTTGTTAGGACAGTTGGTTTTCTGGATACTAAGAGAATTAAGGGCAGCATGGTGGCACAGTGATTAGCACTGCTGCCTCACAGCACCAGAGACTTGGGTTCAATTCCGGCCTCAGGTGACTGTGTGGAGTTTGCACATTCTCCCCGTGTCTGCGTGGGTTTCCTCTGGGTGCTCCGGTTTCTTCCCACAGTCCAAAGATATGCGGGTTAGGTGGATTGGCCATGCTAAAATTGCCCTTAATGTCAGGGGGACTAGCTAGAGTAAATGCATGGGCTTATGGGGATTGGGCCTGGGTGGGATTGTGGTGGGTGCAGACTGGATGGGCCAAATGGCCTCCTTCTGCACTGTAGGATTCTATGATTCTATGAATCTATGTGTCTTCATGGATTTCCTCCGGGTGCTCCGGTTTCCTCCCATAGTCCAAAGATGTCTGGGTTAGGTGGATTGTAAGAGTTTTACCAACACCAGGTTAAAGTCCAACAGGTTTATTTGGTAGCAAATGCCATTAGCTTTCGGAGCGCTGCTCCTTCGTCAGGTGGAGTGGAAATCTGATGGATTGGAGTGGCAGATTTCCACTCTATGGATTGGCCATGTTAAAATTGCCCTTTAGTGTCAGGGGGATTAGCAGGGTAAATATGTGGGATTACAGGGATAGGGCCTGGGTGGCATTGGTGTTGGTGCAGGCTTGAAGGGCTGAATGACCTCCTTCTGTACTGTAGGGATTCTATTCTATTCTATTCGGGATATGGGATTATGACAGGTAAGCGGAATGGGGTAGAAGATCATCCATAATGCTCTAAAGCAGACTACTTCTGCAGCTATTTATTGTCATAGAATCATACAGTGATGAAGAGGCCATTCGGCCCATCGAGACTGCACCGACACGCAAGAAACACCTGAACTCCCTCCTAATCCCATCTGTCAGCACTTGGCCCATAGCCTTGAATGTTATGACGTGCCAAGTGCTCCTATCATGTTCCTATTATAATATTATAGAGGTGACTAAAGGCTTCGTCAAAGTGTTAGGTATTAATTAAGAGGTGTCTGAAAGGGGGAGAGTGCAGTGCTTCGGGTCTAAATGGCTGAAGGTACTGCCGCCAATCGTGGATCCATTAAAATCAGGGTCACTCAAGAAGCGAAATGTGGCGGAGTGCAGCAATCTCAGAGTGTAACAGAAAAGGATTCCTCCTTGAAGGTAAACTGACAGCCAATATGTAACAGCAAGATCCCGTGAATGAGGAGTTAACTTGCTTTCGTTGGCATTGAAATCAGTATTGTCTCTAAGACAGCAGAATCGCAGCCGACATCCCACTACCTTATACCTGGTACAGACACAAGCACAGACTGTATGCACGGCTGGTGTCAATTGTATTGTAATAATAGATATATTTCTGAAGAAAAGCAATGACAAAAGAGACTTAAACATCTAGTAAAATAGGTACTTAAAAAATGATTCATTATTTGCGTAGTGTCTATAGTCAAGGTCACCAATAGGTACAGACATTGTGTAAAATTGATGGGTACAGTTCAAAAGCAGGCTGTGTGGAGTGTCATCACTTAATACCCGAATGCCGAGGTTGATAAATTGATTTAATCCCTTGACTTGAGGGAGATAATGAGTTTTTGTATTTTCTAAAAATTGCCTCATTTTCATGACACAACATTTATTCCATTGCTAGCTTCCAAAAGGCATTAAATACGAACACGATGGGCTGTGACCTTCCTCAATGCAAATAGCTTCCTGCTCCCACATCATCTCCTACTTCACAACTGTTACTAAGTGGACTATTTAGAAGCGTTTGGCTCGATCATACTGTGTACTTTTGTGTTTAAGATGATGTTTCAAATAAATATCCAGTAACACATTTGAAGCACATCTGACAATTAAAACACATTAACACATTTAAAATACATGCTAACATATTTAAAGCATTCACTTTAATTGTGAATAGGTAAAGCTGTAAGAAAAAGCCCATTAGCATTTTGTGCTTTAAAAAATGAGGTGGAGAGGAAAGCATTAATAATAAATTTGTAGAAGGCAATCCTGAGGCCACAGGTTTTTTATTGTTCTTTCACACGACATGGGCATCGCTGGCTAGGCCCAGCATTTAGTGCCCAGCCCTAATTGCCCTTGAGAAGATAGCGCTGAGCTGCCTTCTTGAACTGCTGCAGTCCATGTGGCGTAATTATTCCCGCAGTGCTGTTAGGGAGGGAGTTCCAGGGCTTTGACCCAATGACAGTGAGAGAATAATGATATAGTTTCAATTCAAGATGGTGTGTGTCTTGGAGGCGAGCTTCCAGGTGTTCCCGCGTGTCTACTGCCCATGTCCTTTTAGGTGGTAGAGGTTGTAGGTTTGGAAGGTGCTGTTGAAGGAGCCTTGGTGAGTTGTGTTGAAGGAGCCTGTGCGTTTTGTAGATGGTACACGCGGCTGTCATTGTGGGTTGGTGTGGAAGTAGTGAATGTTTAAGTTGGTGGATAGAGCGCCAATCAAGCTGGCTGTTTTGTCCTGGATTGTGTCACGCTTCTTGTGTGTTGTTGGAGCTGCATTCATCCAGGCAAGTGGAAAGCATTCCATCCCACTCCTGATTTGTGCTTTGTAGGTGGCAGACAGGCTTTGGGGAGTCAGGAGGTAAGTTACTCACCGCAGAATTCTTAACCTCTGACCTGATCTTGTATTTATTTGGTATTTATATGGCTGGTCCAGTTCACTTTCTGGTCAATGGTGACACCCAGGATGTTGATAATGGCGGAGTCAGTGATTGTAGTGTCATTGAACATTCCTGTGACATTGGAACCGGTTCTGGGGGAGATGGGACCAGTGCAAATTGGATGGTCTGCACCGAGGCAGGACCAGAACCAACGTCCTGGGGGAGTGTTTGCTCGTGCTGTTGGGGAGGGTTTAAACTAATATGGCAGGGGGATGGGAACTGATGCAGGAAATCAGAGGGAAGTAAAGTGGGGACAGAAACAAAAGGCAGTAAGGGGGAAAGTGGAAGGCAGAGATACCATAGATAAAAAAGGCCACATTTCATCATAATTCTAAGAGGGCAATAAATGCCAAAAAAAAAGCCTGAAGGCTCTGTGTCTCAATGCAAGGAGCATTTGTAATAAGGTGGATGAAATAACTGTGCAGACAGTCATTAACAGATATGATATAATTGGGATCACAGAGACCTGGCTCTAGAGTGACCGTAAGATGGGAACTCAACATCCAGGGGTATTCAATATTCAGGAAAGATAGCTGGAAAGGAAGGCCGGGGGGGGGGGGGGGGTCTGTGGAGGGGGGTAGTGTTGCTGATCAAAGAGGAGATTAATGCAATAGTAAGGAAGGACATTAGCCTGGATCATGTAGAATCTGTATAGGTGGAGCTGCAGAACACCAAAGGACAAAAAATGTTAGTGGGAGTTGTGTACAACCTTGTGGTGCGAGATCCTTTGGAAAAGTGTGACCATAATACGGTAGAATTCTTCATCAAGATGGAGAATGACACAGCAAAGTCTGAGACTAGGGTCCTGAACTTAAGGAAAGCTAATTTTGATGGTGTGAGATTTGCATTGGCTAGGATAAGCTGGCAAAGGATATTTAAGGGGTTACAGTGGATAGGCAATGGCAGACATTTAAAGAACACATGGATGAATTTCAACAACTGGACATCCCTGTCTGGCATAAGAGTAAAACAGGGAAGGTGGCTCATCCATGGCTAACAAGGGAAATCAGGGATAGTGTTAAAGTCAAAGAGGAGGCATAGAAATTGGCCAGAAAAAGCAGCAAACCTGAGGACCGGGAGAAACTTAAAATCCAGCAGAGAAGGTCAAAGGGTTTAATTTGGAAAGGGAAAATAGAATACGAGAGTAAGCTTGCAGAAAACATAAAACCTGACTGCAAAAGCTTCTACAGATATGTGAAGAGAAAAAGACTGGTGAAGACAAATGTATAATTAGAATCAGGTGAATTCACAATGGCCGACAAAGACATGGCAGACCAGCTGCACAAATACTTCGTATCTGTCTTCACTAAGGAGGACACAAATAATCTTCCAGAAATACCAGGGGACAGAGGATCTAACATGAAGGAGGGACTGAAGGAAATCCTTATTAGTCACGAAATTATATTGGGGAAATTGCTGGGATTAAAACCTGATAAGTCCCCAGGGCCTGATGCTCTGCATCCCAGAGTACTTAAGGAAGTGGCTCCAGAAATAGTGGACGCATTGGTGATCATTTTCCAGTATTTTGTAGACACTGGAAGAGTTCTAGTGGATTGGAGGGGAGCCAATGTGACCCCACTTTTTAAAAAAGGAGGGAGAGAGAAAACAGGAAATTATAGACCGATTACCCTGACATTGGTGGTGGGAAAATGCTGGAGTCAATTATTAAGGATGTAATAACTGAGCATTTGGAAAGCGGTGACAGGATCGGTCCAAGTCAACGTGGATTCACCAAAGGGAAATCGTGCTTGGAATTCTGGAATTTTTGAGGAAGTGACCAGTAGAGTGGCCAAGGGTGAACCAGTGGATGTTGTGTATCTGGACTTCCAAAAGGCTTTTGACAAGGTCCCACATAAGAGATTAGTGAGCAAAATTAAAGCTCCTGTTATTGGAGATAATGTATTGACACCATCAAAGAGTGGGAATAAATGGGTTCTTTTCAGAGTGGCAGGCAGTGATTAGTGGGGTACCGCAGGGTTCAGCGCTGGGACCCCTGCTATTCATAATATACATTAATGATTTGGACAAAGGAATTGAATGCAATATCTCCAAATTGGCAGATGACACTAAGCTGGGTGGCAGTGTGTGCTGTGAGGAGGATGATAAGAGGCTGCAGGGTGACTTGGACAGGCCGACTGAGTGGGCAAATACTTGGCAAATGTAATACAATGTGGATAAATATGAGGTTATCCACTTTGGTGGCAAAAAACAGGAAGGAAGATTATTATCTGAATGGTGGCAGTTTCGGAAAAGGGGAAATGCAACGTGACCTGGGTGTCATGGGGTGGAACAGTCACTGAAGGTGGACATGCAGGTGCAGCAGGCGGTGAGGAAAGCTAATGACATGCTGGCTTCATAGCAAGAGGATTTGAGTGTCGGAATAAGGATGTCTTGCTGCAGTCATACAGGGCCTTGGTGAGGCCACATCTTGAGTATTGTGTGCAGTTTTGGTCTCCTAGTCTAAGGAAGGACATTCTTGCTATTGAGGGAGTCCAGCGAAGGTTCACCGAACTGATTCCTGGAATGGCAGGACTGATATACGAAGAGAGACTGGATCGACTGGGCTTGTGCTCACTGGAATTTAGAAGAATGAGAGGGAATCTCAAAGAAACATATAAAATCCTGATGGGACTGGACAGGCTATATTTGGGAAGAATGTTCCTGAGGTTGGGGAAGTCCAGAACTAGGGGTCACAGTCTATAAGAGGTAAGCCATTCAGGACTGAGATGAGAAAGAGTTTCTTCACTCAGAAAGTTGTGAACCTGTGGAATTCTCTCCCACAGAAAGCTGTTGGGGCCAGTTCGTTAGATATGTTCAAGAGGGAGCTGGACGTGGCCCTTGCGGCTAAAGGAATCAAGGGGTATGGAGAGAAAGCGGGAGTGGGATATTGCAAGTTCATGATCAACCATGATCATATTGAATGGTAATGCAGGGCCGAAGGGCTGAATGGTCTACTCCTGCACCTATTTTCTATGTTTCTATGTTGAATGTCAAGGAGCACTGGTTAGAGTCTATTTAAGAGTACTGTGTACAGTGTTGGACCTCCCACTAAGAAAGGATGTTAAAACCATAAAGAGTATATAGTTGATACCAAGAATGAGGTGAGTCTTAATTACTAAGATTGTTTAGGCTAGCGTAAAGAAGGCTAGAAGAACTTCTTACGAAACTTTGCAAAATGATGAAGGATATTAATAGGGTGAAGAATTTGAATCCAATTTTTAAAAGCTGATCTTGGTTAAAGTAAACATGAAGCTGTTAAATTGTCAGAAAAACCCAACTGGTTCAGTAAAGTTCTTTAGGGAAGGGAACCCCTGTACTGACCCAGCCTGGCCTGGCCTATATCCCTTCAGTCCCACAGCAAAGTGGTTGACTCCTAGCTGTCCTCTAAAGTGACCATTTTTCCAGGGGCAACTTAGAATGACCATACATTCTTAGAAAGCATACAATTTAGAATCAGCGACATCTACATCCTGAGAATGCATGGTTATAAAAAAGGACATTCCCATTTCTTTTGGTTGCAAAGTCATTAATTTAAAACAGTCATTAAAAAAGTGAGGAAATAAATTTAGGGAATATTTCTTAACAGAAGTATATATATATATATGTATCTATATAAAATTCAAGAAGTGTTGGAATGTGGGTTGCTTTACTGCAGGGAGAGATTGAGGCAGAGACCATTGTGCATTTTATGGGAAAAGCAGATAAGTGCTTGAAGCAGATGCAGAGTTATGGGGAGAGAGCTCCAGCACAGATACAAATCACCAACTCCCCCTCTGTGCTAGAAACTCTATGTTTTCAGCTCTTTTTACAGTTTGTGAATTTATGACAGTGTGAAAGATCAATTATAATAATCACAGATTCAATGGGAAGAAGGTCAAAAATAAATCTACTTATCTGTGGTTCATCTACCTATCAGATATGAATAGTGCAACTATCTCCCCTGACTTATCAAGGGAAAATAGAGATGGGCAATAAATACTGGCCTTGCCGTCAACATTCACATCCCATGAACAAATGAAAATGAAATGACTGCAATGTCTCAGCCACACATCAAATCGCATCGAATTTACAGCACACAAATAGGCCATTTGGCCCAAATGCTTTGCGTTGTTCTTTATGCAGCGTGTGAGGTTCCTCCCACCCTCCTCACCTCATTATCACAACGAATCCTTCTATTCCTTTCTCCTTTGTGAATATCCAGCTTCTCTTTAAATGTATCTATGTTACTCAGCTCAACTACTCCCTGTAATTAAATTCCACATTCTCACCACTTTCTGGAGTAAGAACATTTCTCCTGAATTCCTGACTGGACTTATGAGCAATAACAACAAAGAACAACAAAGAAAATTACAGCACAGGAACAGGCCCTTCGGCCCCTCCACGCCTGCACCGACCATGCTGCCCGACTGAACTAAAACCCCCTACCCTTCCGGGGACCATATCCCTCTATTCCCATCCTAGTCATGTATTTGTCAAATCGCCCCTTAAAAGTCACAAATGATTGTATATTAAATATCTTTAGTGACCGACCACCTCAGCTAATTTGAGGATTCAATATGTTAATTAACCACACAGAGTTTCATGTCAGCTGGGCCCAGTTGGTGTCCCTTTAATCTCTGAGTCACACAGGTCACAAAGTGAAGCACACGAGCATTCCTGGGCCTGAGCACAACAATCCAGGCTGACAATCCAGTGCGGTACTGAGGGAACACTGCACTGGCAGAGGTGCTGCCCTTCAAATGAAATGTTAGACTGAGACCCCATCTGCCTCCTCGGGTGGATATTTCAAAGGGGAGCAGGGGAGTTACTCCTGTTGTCCTGCCAATCCCTCAATCAATCAACATCACAAAAAATAGATGATCTGGTCGTGATCACATTGCTGTATGTGGGATCTTGCTGTGCAAACAATGACTGCCATGTTGCCTCCATTACAACGGTGACTAGACTCTCTGGTGGTCATTAAGCACCGTATAAAAACAAACCATTCTTTCTTTTACCCGCTGACTGGTCAGGTTTTAGCCTTTGCATTGTAAATACACTTCCAAAGAATTTGCTCACACAAAGCTTCATCTGGGAGCAACCCTTTCCATGGAAGCTCTCCTCAGTGAGCGGATCAAAGTGGGTCTCCAGATTGAAGGATCAGCGCTGTTAAGCCTGGATTTTTTCCCTGGGTTCTGGAATTCATGTTCTCGTGGCTGCTTGACCTTCTTTCCAGGTTAACGAATGGGAAGCTGCATTTTGCTGGTCATCTTCGCCCCACAGTAATTAACATAAATCACCGGCAATGAATCAGCAAGTGTTGGGGAGAGCGGCCTTGTTCTCTTACAGCAAAGGAGGTTAAATGGGGATTGCAGACTCAGTGGGCCAAAGGGCGCGTCTCACGGTGATTTTCTAAGTGACGGTTAACTGCACCCTAACGAGCATGCCTTCACCCATGCTCCCTTGGTGACCCTACAACTTCTTAATCTTCCGTGGCCTACCACTATGTCTAGGTGCCCCACTAGGATGCACACCAGAGGTGGAGATAGTCAGCTCTCGAGGCGCACAGCCATGGCCGTTGTATCTCGAGAATGCCTCCAAGGCCTGAGGCTGTCGTATTCAATTGTCTTAGCTATGCCTTGGACTCATGGTGACCATTTTCTGACCCAGGCATTCCACCACGGTTGCCACCCTTGCACTGTTGGCCTGGGTTCCATCCCCTGTGACCTGTAATACTCATGGTGGGTGACTCTGCGGGGCCGGAACCTGGAAGGCCCCAGTCAACTTTCGAGTGTCATAGATGTAGCCATGTCATCCCGTTCATTCCTCTGCCCATAAGATGCAATGGTGTCAGGGATGGGGGAGGCTGAAGGGTTGGGGACAGCCGGGGTTTCCTGGGTGCAGGGCCCCAGAATGGGCTCCAGCACTTCCTCCTTTCTCATGGTTATCTGGGTCCAGGGGACACTCCATGGGATGGAGGGGCAGCTGGAGTGAGTTCCAGAGGCCTCAGTATTACCTGGCCCTGCCTGGAGGCCCGGCTGCGTCTGCTCCATGGTGTGCAAGCCCTCAGAGTCAGGACCAAGCTCTGGATGCCCTCAGCGATAGCCCTCTGAGACTGGGCTACGCTATGGATGCCCTCAGCAAGTGCGCCCTCTGAGACTGAGCAAAGCTCTTGAGGCCCGGATGGAGTACCTTCACTATATGCACTGCAACAGTTCAAGAAGACGGGTCACCACCAACTTTCTGAAAGCAATTAGAAGTGGGCAATAAATTCTGACCTTGACAGCAATGCCAACATCTAGAGAATGCACTTAAATAACAACTTTAAAAATTGGATATATACTTGCAAGGGAGAAAATTACAAGACTGTGGGGAAAGAGACTGGGAGTGGGATTAATTAGATGATTCTTTCAAAGAATTAGCCTCCTTCTGTGCTAGAAGATTCTACGATTCTAAGTCCTCCATCATTGTGGAATGTTCATCCTATTCAGTATTAAAGGTTCAGGTCACTGTATGGGAGCAGTGGAGAACCAGGAGCTCTTTAAAATTACACTTAAGTAGTAAAATATTTTGACCATTTATGAAAAGCATATGTGCGATGGTACACTGAGGGACAGTGTGAATGGTACACTGAAGGACTGTGTGAATGGTACACTGAGGGACTGTGTGAGTGGTACACTGAGGGACTGTGTGAATGGTACACTGAGGGACTGTGTGAGTGGTACACTGAGAGACTGTGTGAGTGTTACACTGAGAGACTGTGTGAGTGGTACACTGAGGGACTGTGTGAATGGTACACTGAGGGACTGTGTGAGTGGTACACTGAGGGACTGTGTGAGTGGTACACTGAGAGACTGTGTGAGTGGTACACTGAGGGACTGTGTGAGTGGTACACTGAGAGACTGTGTGAGTGGTACACTGAGGGACTGTGTGAGTGGTACACTGAGGGACTGTGTGAGTGGTACACTGAGGGACTGTGTGAGTGGTACACTGAGAGACTGTGTGAGTGGTACACTGAGAGACTGTGTGAGTGGTACACTGAAGGACTGTGTGAATGGTACACTGAGGGACTGTGTGAGTGGTACACTAAGGGACTGTGTGAGTGGTACACTGAGAGACTGTGTGAGTGGTACACTGAGGGACTGTGTGAGTGGTACACTGAAGGACTGTGTGAATGGTACGCTGAGGGACTGTGTGAGTGGTACACTGAGGGACTGTGTGAGTGGTACGCTGAGGGACTGTGTGAGTGATACACTGAGGGACTGTGTGAGTGGTACGCTGAGGGACTGTGTGAGTGGTACGCTGAGGGACTGTGTGAGTGGTACGCTGAGGGACTGTGTGAGTGGTACGCTGAGGGACTGTGTGAGTGGTACGCTGAGGGACTGTGTGAGTGGTACGCTGAGGGATTGTGTGAGTGGTACGCTGAGGTACTGTGTGAGTGGTACGCTGAGAGACTGTGTGAGTGGTACGCTGAGGTACTGTGTGAGTGATACACTGAGGGACTGTGTGAGTGGTACGCTGAGGGACTGTGTGAGTGGTACGCTGAGGGACTGTGTGAGTGGTACGCTGAGGGACTGTGTGAGTGGTACGCTGAGGGACTGTGTGAGTGGTACGCTGAGGGACTGTGTGAGTGGTACGCTGAGGGATTGTGTGAGTGGTACGCTGAGGTACTGTGTGAGTGGTACGCTGAGAGACTGTGTGAGTGGTACACTGAGGGACTGTGTGAGTGGTACACTGAGAGACTGTGTGAGTGGTACACTGAGGGACTGTGTGAATGGTACACTGAGGGACTGTGTGAGTGGTACACTGAGGGATTGTGTGAGTGGTACACTGAGGGACAGTGTGAGTGGTACACTGAGGGACTGTGTGAGTGGTACACTGAGGGACAGTGTGAGTGGTACACTGAGGGACAGTGTGAGTGGTACACTGAGAGACTGTGTGAGTGGTACACTGAGGGATTGTGTGAGTGGTACACTGAGGGATTGTGTGAGTGGTACACTGAGGGACAGTGTGAGTGGTACACTGAGGGACTGTGTGAGTGGTACACTGAGGGACAGTGTGAGTGGTACACTGAGGGACAGTGTGAGTGGTACGCTGAGGGATTGTGTGAGTGGTACGCTGAGGGATTGTGTGAGTGGTACACTGAGGGACAGTGTGAGTGGTACACTGAGGGACAGTGTGAGTGGTACGCTGAGGGATTGTGTGAGTGGTACACTGAGAGACTGTGAGTGGTACACTGAGAGACTGTGTGAGTGGTACACTGAGGGACAGTGTGAGTGGTACACTGAGGGTCAGTGTGAGTGGTACACTGAGAGACTGTGAGTGGTACACTGAGGGATTGTGTGAGTGGTACACTGAGGGATTGTGTGAGTGGTACACTGAGGGACAGTGTGAGTGGTACACTGAGGGACTGTGTGAGTGGTACACTGAGGGACAGTGTGAGTGGTACACTGAGTGACAGTGTGAGTGGTACACTGAGGGACAGTGTGAGTGGTACGCTGAGGGATTGTGTGAGTGGTACGCTGAGGGACAGTGTGAGTGGTACACTGAGGGACAGTGTGAGTGGTACGCTGAGGGATTGTGTGAGTGGTACACTGAGAGACTGTGAGTGGTACACTGAGAGACTGTGTGAGTGGTACACTGAGGGACAGTGTGAGTGGTACACTGAGAGACTGTGAGTGGTACACTGAGGGATTGTGTGAGTGGTACACTGAGGGACAGTGTGAGTGGTACACTGAGGGACAGTGTGAGTGGTACACTGAGGGATTGTGTGAATGGTACGCTGAGGGACTGTGTGAGTGGTACACTGAGGGATTGTGTGAGTGGGACACTGAGGGACAGTGTGAGTGGTACACTGAGAGACTGTGAGTGGTACGCTGAGGGACAGTGTGAATGGTACACTGAGGGACTGTGTGAGTGGTACACTGAGGGACAGTGTGAATGGTACACTGAGAGACTGTGTGAGTGGTACACTGAGGGACAGTGTGAGTGGTACACTGAGGGACTGTGTGAGTGGTACACTGAGAGACTGTGAGTGGTACACTGAGGGACTGTGTGAGTGGTACACTGAGGGATTGTGTGAGTGGTACACTGAGGGACTGTGTGAGTGGTACACTGAGGGATTGTGTGAGTGGTACACTGAAGGACTGTGTGAGTGGTACACTGAGAGACTGTGAGTGGTACACTGAGGGACTGTGTGAGTGGTACACTGAGAGACTGTGAGTGGTACACTGAGGGACTGTGTGAGTGGTACACTGAGAGACTGTGAGTGGTACACTGAGGGACTGTGTGAGTGGTACACTGAGGGATTGTGTGAGTGGTACACTGAGGGACTGTGTGAGTGGTACACTGAGGGATTGTGTGAGTGGTACACTGAGAGACTGTGTGAGTGGTACACTGAGGGACTATGTGAGTGGTACACTGAGGGACTGTGTGGGTGGTACGCTGAGAGACTGTGTGAGTGGTACGCTGAGAGACTGTGTGAGTGGTACACTGAGAGACTGTGTGAGTGGTACACTGAGGGACTGTGTGGGTGGTACACTGAGGGATTGTGTTCGTATTATTTTGCTATGTACTGGCTCACACCTGAAGATAGAAATAAGCATTAATCTGACAGATCTATTGAATCAGATATAATTGTTCATTGTGTGATGATGTTGTAATCTCATGTGTTACAGCCAGTGGAAACTCATTTCAGCCAAATTGACTCATATTGATTAGGAGTCCATCTGTGGAAAGGGATATGTGTAACATTGATAATCAATGCAAGCATTTCAATTCCGGAAATGTCATTCTAATGAGGAGATGAGATGGATTTAACTAATTCACTCTTGGCTTTGACAGCTCAGAAAGTATTACCTGTCTAAAATGGGAAGATTGCCTTATTTAATTTTTAGTTTCATAGGATTACATAAGAATATGCAGCACAGAAACTGGTCATTCGACCCAGCTGGTCCATGCTGGTGTTTATACGCCAGGTCAGTCCCTCCTATTCCATTCCATTTATCCCACAGTAGAATCACAGCATGGTTACAACACAGACGGAAGCCATTCAGTCCATCATATTTATGCTGGTTCGCTGCAAGTGCAACTCAACTTGTGCCACCCTCCCCATCTCATAGAATCATAGAAATCATAGAAACCCTACAGTGCAGAAGGAGGCCATTCGGCCCATCGAGTCTGCACCGACCACAATCCCACCCAGGGCCTACCCCCACATATTTACCCGCTAATCCTTCTAACCTACACATCTCAGGACTCTAAGGGGCAATTTTTAACCTGGCCAATCAACCTAACTCGCACATCTTTGGACTGTGGGAGTAAACCGGAGCACCCGGAGGAAACCCACGCAGACACGAGGAGAATGTGCAAACTCCACACAGACAGTGACCCGAGCCGGGAATCGAACCCGGGACCCTGGAGCTGTGAAGCAGCAGTGCTAACCCACTGTGCTACCGTGCCGCCCTATTTCCCATAGTCCTGCATTTCTTTTCTCTTCTGATAATTATCCAATTCCCTTTTAAAAGCCATGATCGAATCTGCCTCCATCACATCCTCAGGCTGTGCATTCCAGATCTTAACCACTCACTGGGTCAAAATGTTTTTCCTCTTGTCACTGCTGCTTCTTTTGCCAATCATCATAAACTGGTGTCCTCCGGTTCTCAACCTTTCTCTGTATTAACTACTCCCAGAGCCCTCATGATTTTTAGTGTCTCTCTCTTGAGGAACCATGCCCGAAGAGGGCATTAGGTACTATGGACCTCCATGTTAATCTTGCCTGGAGGGCGGGATCATCTTTGTTGTGAGGCTGTTTAGAAAGATCATTCTTTGTCTTCCTCGATCTCTTTTACTATCGATCTTTCACCTCAGCATCAGACTTTCTAAATCATGATTTCTTGTTTCGTGCCCAAGCAATTCCTACTGTCTTCCTGATTTTGGTCAGCAAAGTTCTTTACTCACCCCTCGACATTAGTCATGTGACTTGTCCAAGCTATCGCCATCATTGGCTTCAAACGTCACAGCTCCAGAGCCTCAATTCCTCTCTCTGCTTCACTGATCATCCAGCTCTCACTTCAGTATGTCTGATTTGGGGCAGGATCCTATGGCCCCTTCACCGAGGGGATGAGGGTGGAGCTGGTAAATGCGATGAGCTATTCAAAAGTTTGGCAGGAGTGGGAATCGCTCGAGTGAGGCCATAAAATCCTGCCCGGAATTGGAGTTCACAGTACGAAGCATAAGTGCCAGCCAGCACAGTATAAAGTAAAGTATATTTATTAGTCACATGTAAGGCTTACATTAACACTGCAATGAACTTACTGTGAAATTCCCCTAGTCGCCACACTCCGGTGCCTGTTCGGGTCAATGCACCCTCACCAGCACGTCTTTCAGAATGTGGGAGGAAACCGGAGCACCCGGAGGAAACCCACGCAGACACGGGGAGAACGTGCAAACTCCACACAGACAGTGACCCAAGCCAGGAATCGAACCCAGGTCCCTGGCGCTGTGAGGCAGCAGTACTAACCACTGTGCTGCCCATGGTACCACAGTGTCATAGTAGATTGAAATACTATCTCAGGTCTGAGTTATTTTGCACTGCTCTCTCCACTAAGGTGCTATTCCAGCAAGCTTTTGGTCATCTGCCTAATATCTCCTTCTTTGGTATCAATTTTTGTCTGATTATTGTGAAGGGCCTTGGAAGCACAATAAAGATACTATATAAATACAAGTTGTTCTTCCTACTTTACAACAAATTTGGTGTTGTTGTGGACAGCGAAGAAGGTTATCTAGGACTACTTCAGGATCTTGATCAACTGGCCCAGAGGGCCGAGGAATGGCAGGTGGAGTTTAATTCAGATAAATGCCAGGTGTTGCATTTTGGTAAGGCAAATCAGGGCAGGACTTTACACAAAGACAGAAAATGCTGGAAAATCTCAGCAGGTCTGACAGCGTCTGTGGGGACAGAATAGAGCCAACATTTCGAGTCGAGATGACCCTTCGCCAGGTCTATTCTCTCCCCACAGATGTTGTCAGACCTGCTGAGATTTTCCAGCATTTTCTGTTTTTGTTTCAGATTCCAGCATCCACATTATTTTGCTTTTACCAGGACTTTACACAGTTAATGGTAGGGCCCTGGGGAGTTGTCGAACAGAGAGACCTAGGGTGCAGGTACATAATTTCTTGAAAATGGCGTCACAGGTAGACAGGTGGCATACTTGCCTTCATCAATCAGAGCAATGAGTACAGGAGTTGGGATATTAAATTATTGGTAAGGCCACACCTGCAGTACTAAGTAAAATTCTGGTCGGCCTGCGATAGGAAGGATATTAAACTGGAAAGGGTGCAAGAAAGATTTATAAGGATGTTCCCGGGACTGGAAGGTTTGAATGATAAGGAGAGGCTGGATAGGACTTTTTCCTTGGAGCATAGGCGAATGAGGGGTGACCTTATAGAGGTTTATAAAATCATGAGGGGCATAGATAAGGTGAATAGCCAGAATATTTTCCACAGGATAGGGGAGTCCAAAACTAGAGGGCATAGGTTTAAGGTGAGAGGGCAAACATTTAAAAAGGGGCATGAGGGACAACTTTTCCACACAGAGGATGGTGTGTGTATGGAATGAGCTGCCAGAGGAGGTGGTATAGGCGGGTACAATTACAACATTTAAAATACATTTGGACAGGTACATGGATGGGAAAGGTTTAGAGGGATATGGGCCAAACACAGACAAATGAGACTAGTTCAGTTTATGAAACCTGGTTGGCATGGACGAGTTGGGCTGAAGGGCCTGTTTCCATGCTGTATATCTCTCTGACTCTTTTGACTCTATAATAGTGACTGTACTTCAATAATCCTTCATCAGTTGTAAAGCACTGTGAGACATTCTGAGATCATGAAAGGTTCTATGTAAATATTGTTTCTTTTTCAATCTTTCCCTCTTTACTTTTTTTGTTGCTAATAATCAGGCTAATTGTAGGTAATTTATAAAGCTGCACTGTTTTTTAAAGTTTTATTTATTTATTATTGTCACAGGTAGACTTACACTGCAATGAAGTTGCTGTGAAAATCATCTAGTCGCCACACTCCGGCGCCTGTTCGGGTTACACTGAGGGAGAATTTAGCATGGCCAATGCACCCTAACCAGCACATCTTTCAGACTATGGAAGGAAACCGGAGCACCTGAGGAAACCCATGCAGACACGGGGAGAACGTGCAAACTCTACACAGCATGGATTCATGAAGGGAAAGTCGTGTTTGACGAATCCACTGGACTTTTATGAAGATGTCACTAGTGCGGTTGACAGAGGGGAACCGGTGGATGTGGTGTTTTTAGATTTTCAGAAGGCGTTCGATAAGGTGCCTCACAAAAGGTTGCTGCAGAAGATTGGGGTACACGGAGTTAGGGGTAAGGTGTTGGCGTGGATTGGGGATTGGCTATCTAACAGGAAGCAGAGAGTTGGGATAAATGGGTGCTTTTCTGGTTGGCAGTTGGTGACCAGTGGCGTGCCGCAGGGATCGGTGCTGGGGCCTCAATTGTTTACCATTTACATAGATGATCTGGAGGAGGGGACTGAATCTAGGGTATTCAAGTTTGCTGATGACACGAAGGTGAGTGGGAATGCGAATTGCGTGGAGGACGCGGAAAGCCTGCAGAGAGATTTGGATAGGCTGAGCGAGTGGGCGAGGATCTGGCAGATGGAGTATAACATTAGCAAATGTGAGGTTATCCACTTTGGAAGAAATAATAGTAAATTGGAATATTATTTAAATGGAGAAAAATTACATCGTGCGACTGTGCAGAGGGACCTGGGGGTCCTTGTGCACGAATCGCAAAAACTCAGTCTGCAGGTGCAGCAGGTGATCAAGGCGGCGAATGGAATGTTGGCCTTTATCGCGAGGGGGCTAGAATATAAAAGCAGGGAGGTCTTGCTGCAACTGTACAGGGCACTGGTGAGGCCGCAACTGGAGTACTGTGTGCAGTTTTGGTCCCCTTATTTGCAAAAGGATGTATTGGCCTTGGAGGGAGTGCAGAGAAGGTTCACCAGATTGATACCGGAGATGAGGGGTGTAGCTTATGAGGAGAGATTAAACAGATTGGGTCTGTACTCGTTGGAGTTTAGAAGGATGAGGGGTGATCTTATAGAGACATATAAGATAATGAAGGGGCTGGATAGGGTAGAGGTGGAGAGATTCTTTCCACTTAGAAGGGAAACCAGAACTAGAGGGCACAGCCTCAAAATAAGGTGGGGGGCGGTTCAGAACAGAGTTGAGGGGGAACTTCTTCTCTCAGAGGGTAGTGAATCTCTGGAATTCTCTGCCCATTGAAGTGGTGGAGGCTTCCTCGTTAAATATGTTTAAATCACGGGTAGATAGTTTTCTGATCGATAAGGGAATTAGGGGTTATGGGGAGCAGGCGGGTAAGTGGAACTGATTCGCTTCAGATCAGCCATGATCTTGTTGAATGGCGGGGCAGGCTCGAGGGGCTAGATGGCCTCCTCCTGCTCCTATTTCTTATGTTCTTATGACCCAAGCCAGGAATCGAACCCGGGTCCCTGAAGCTGTGATGCAGCAGTGCTAACCACCGTGCCTTTGTATGTTTAAATAAAGATACATATTTCCCCTCTCTGACTAATATTTACTGAGAATGGAAAGCTGCTGTAGTGCCTGGGAATTGTGTAAACCCCCCCCCCCCCCCAGTGGAGCCTCAGCCTCTAACTCTGCATCTCCTGCTGCATGTACAATTAGTGAGTGATTACCAGCTCCTCTCCCTCATCCAATTACCTTCAGTCTGACTCTGCCTGATGACACTGCTCCAACGGGAGCTTGGCGCTGTCAAGCTGCAAGGCTCGGCTGTCAAATTATTTCTGGCCGCTTCCCCTAGTTACAATTAGATTTTCCTGCAGTTCAGCAGCCCCTTAATCTGATTCCAAGAAGCAACTGGAGAGATTTATCACAATCCTCCTGCAACAATCCAGAAATAAATCACACTTCTCAAACAGCCTGGTGTCTCATTACATGAAGTTTAAGAGGTTGTTCCACTCGCTCGGTAATTAGATAAATATTGTGACACACAAGTCTATTTCTCAATCAGGAGTAAGGTGAATTAAGCCTGTATTTTGACCTTGCTTGATTTTGAATGAGAGGCAATGAGTTTATTAAGGTTTAAGCCAATGTGTCGATGAGTTTTGATTCAACCTCTGCTAGCTTCATCTTCAGTCCACTGCAGTGTGCAGACGGCAGCAGACAGTTCCAGCCACTTGCTAATTGACCTGTTAGTCTGATATGTGATGCCAAGGGAACATTTCTCAACTGTGCACAACTTGTCTTTATGAGGATATCAAGGCACTGAAAGGGTTAAAAAAAAGATATGTTAGGATACTAGAATTGAAAGATTATAACTGTTAGAAAGGACTGGACCTTTTCCTCCACAAAAGAGAGACAGAAAGGTCATTAAAATTTTGGAAGGGTTCCAACTTGCAAGAAAATTAAAAACTCAGGGAGGTATATATAATCCTGTCACTAATCAATCCAATAGGGAATTCAGAAGAAACTTCTTTATCAGGGAGTGGTTAGAATGTGCAACATGCATACACGTGGAATGGCACACCTGCCTTCAAGGGGAATCTAAATAAGATGAAAGAGAAAAGAATAGATGCTTTTGCTGAGAGTGTAAGATAAACAAGTTGGAAAGAGACTACTGTTGAACATAAACACAGGCATGGGTGAAACCATGAATCTGGTTTTGTTTTAGTGGAAAAAATATGATTCGATTTATTATTGTCACATGTATTAGAATACAGTGAAAAGTATTGTTTTTTGTGCGCTATACAGATGAAACATACCATTCATAGGGGAGAGGGAAAGGAGAGGGTGCAGAGTGTGGTGTTATAGTCATAGATAGGGTGTAGAGAAAGATCAACTTAATGCAGGGTAGGTCCATTCAAAGGTCTGATGGCAGCAGGGAAGAAGTTCAGGCTTTTGCATCTTTTTCCCGACAGAAGAAGGTGGAAGAGAGAATGTCCGGGGTGCATGGGGTCCTTGATTATGCTGGCTGCTTTGCCGAGGCAGCGGGAAGTGTAGACAGAGTCAATGGATGGGAGGCTGGTTTGCGTGATGGACTGGGCTTCATTCATGACCCTTTGTAGTTTCTTGCAGTCTTGGACAGAGCAGGAGCCATACCAAGCTGTGATACAACCAGAAAGAATGCTTTCTATGGTGCATCTGTAAAAATTAGTGAGAGTCGTAGCTGACATGCTAAATTTCCTTAGCCTTCTGAGAAAGTAGAGGCGTTGATGGGCCTTTCGTAACTATAGTGTCAGCACGTTTTGCGATAGAGTAGATTCAAATAACTTGCGGCCCAAGATCCATCTACACCAGGGGCTTAAACCAGTAGAAAACATTGTACAACAGAAATGCAAAACCCTTACCTCAAACTATTTCTGACAAAAGATCATGGACCTGAAACATTAACTATGTTTTTCTGTCCCCACAGATGCTCCCAGACCTGTTGAATTTCCAGCACATTTTGTTTTTAGCGTCATTGAGTCATAAGACTCAGAAGGTCATTCAGCCCATCAAGTCCATGCCAGTTCTCTGTACAGCAATCCATTCAGCCTCATTCTTCCAAACTATACCTATAGCACTGCAAGTTTATTCCCCTCAAGTACTTATCCAATACCCTTCTTAGATCATTCACTGTCTCCACTTCCACCACTTTTGTAGCAGCAGGTTCCGTATCATTAACCCTCAATGCATGGGAAGCACGGTGGCAATGGGCAGCACGGTGGCACAGTGGTTAGCACTGCTGCCTCACAGCGCCAGAGACCCGGGTTCAATTCCCGGCTTGGGCCACTGTCTGTGCAGAGTCTGCATGTTCTCCCTGTCTCTTCATGGGTTTCCTTTGGGTGCTCCGGTTTCCTCCCACAGTCTGAAAGATGTGCTGGTTAGGCGCATTGGCCATGCTAAGTTCTCCCTCACTGTACCCGAACAGGCGCCGGAGTGTGGCAACTAGGGGATTTTCACAGTAATTTCATTGTAGTGTTAATGTAAACCTACTTGCGACACTAATAAATAAAGTTAAACTTTAAAACAGTTTTTCTCACTGCCCTCCATATTTGTTTGACAGAACTTTAAATCTGTGTCTCCTAGTCCTTGTGCCATCAGCGAATGGAAAGAGATTTTCTTTGTCAACCTTAGCTAAATCTGTCACAATCCTCTACACCTCGATCAGATCTGCCCTCAATCTCCTTTTATTTCAAATGCTGCGCTGTCATTTCAAAGACATTTCAGAGACAAAGTTGGCACTTTTGTAGTGTATCTCAATACATTGCAAACTGGAGCAGGTGATATCTCAATAGATTCCTTAGACTACCTGTGTTCAACAATCGCTTATGAGCACACACATGAACACACACACACATACACTTCAATTGAGTTGAAGGTTGATGAAATCTTGCCAAGTCTCAACCAACTAAGCTTCCACTGTTGTTCTGAACAGGCTGTTCTATTGTCGCACTATGTGTTTTTGTTCAACAAACATCCTCAATTAATTAAGTGATACACAAAAAGGAAAGGCTTGAAAACTATCCAGAATGATCTTGCTCTCCATTCTCACATGTTCAATGTTAAACAGCTTACTCTCATTCCCTGCCAATATTTAAGGGATTTTACGCTTTCCCATTCATAGGTGCACAGCACTATTCATGCCCACATCCAACCTCCAATTATTCAACACACATAGTGAGGACATATGAAAATAACCCAGGATGACAGACCCAATAAATCTCCTTGCCGAAGTTAATGGAAATGTGGACCTCTCTTCCTCCAAAAGCTATTGAGACTGGATCAGCCGAAAACCTCAAAACTGAGATTAATACGGTTTTGTTAGGTGGAGGGTACAAAGGATCATGGAACCAAGGTGGATAAATGGAGTTCAGATTCAGATCAGATATGACCTATTTGAAGATCTTCTCCAGTGCCTATATTCCTATGAACACACCACCGCCTGCCCCCCCCCCCCCCCCACACACACACACACACACACAAAACTCTCTGCCTCCCCCCCACTCCCTGTGGTAAGACTGAGATAAACTATCCCCAGCTCATGGGGAGTTCGAAGCATAAACCCCAGGTCCACTCACTGACAACCATAAAGCCCCAGAACGGCAATCATTTTCAAATCCATTCACTGTTCAATATAACATTGTGCTTTACATAATAAATATTTATTAGGCTTCAACTGTATGGAATTCAGTCATTGCTTCAAAGAAAATATTTGCCTCAGATGTGACACAGACTGTTTGAGAAAGGAAACCTCAGCCTGTAAACAGAAAAGTGAAGCTTGAACCCTTAAACACATGGATCTGAAGTTCTCAGCTTCTGACACGAGTACTCTCTGTTTTTCTGATATTTGAATAAGAGGTGTTTCATATTCATTGAGTTGAAGTGGGCATGTGACAGAGATGAAGGTAAGAAGAACTAACTTACATTTACATAGAAATATTTCTGCAATGTAAAAAGGTGCGAAGTACTTCAAGGAATTATTTTTGAAGTGTGGTCATTGTTGTTACGTAGGGAAGGACAGCAGTCATTTTGCCCACTGTATGGTCCCACAAACCGTAATGATCTAAATAGAATCATAGAAATCATAGAAACCCTACAGTACAGAAAGAGGCCATTCGGCCCATCGAGTCTGCACCGACCACAATCCCACCCAGGCCCTACCCCCATATCTACCCACTAATCCCTCTACCCTACGTATCTCAGGACACTAAGGGCAATTTTTAGCATGGCCAATCAACCTAACCCGCACATCTTTGGACCGTGGGAGGAAACCGGAGCACCCGGAGGAAACCCACGCAGACACGAGGAGAATGTGCAAACTCCACACAGACAGTGACCCAAGCCGGGAATCGAACCCAGGTCCCTGGAGCTGTGAAGCAGCAGTGCTAACCATTGTGCTACCATGCCGCCCAAATGACCAACTAATCTACTTTGAAGGTGTCAGTTGCAGAGAAGAATCTTGGTCAGGGTACCTGAGGAAATCCTGGCTCTTTTTTAAAAAACTGCCTTGACTCTTTAAATCCACCTGAACAACCTAAGAGGCACACAGAGCATCCAACATCCAATCTGAGCATTTTGTCAGTATTGCGTTGAAGTACCAGCTGGGGTTATGTGTTGAGAAATGGAAAATGTTTTTATTTTTGTTACCCAGGATCATATCAGGTAGAGCAGAGTTGAACTCCTTACACACTCCCTCATCAGGTCAGATGTAGTGATAGTTGGTGCAGATTAGATTCCCCGACTCTGTTGAGACAGAGTGCACTTCTCTAGTGCCTTTCACATCTCCAAGTTATCCAAATATATTTCATAGAAATGGAGAACATTTCCAGTACAGAAATGTTCTCCTCTGGACATTAAAAACTTATCCAGCCTAACCCACTTCCTAGCTCTTGGTCCACAATCCTGTCAGTTACAGCACTTCAAGTGCATATTCATTCTTTTTTACAAAATATGATGAAGGTTTCTACCTCTACCAGCCTTTCAGGCCGTGAGAATGGGGATGAGAAAAATATCAGCCATGAGTGAATGGCAGAGCAGACTCGATGGGCCGAGTGGCCTAATTCTGCTCCTATGTCTTATGGTCTTAAGGAGTTCCAGATCCACACCATAACTTGGGTGAAAATATTTCTCCAACTTCCTTTAAGCCTTCTGTCAATTACTTTAAACCTAGGTCTCTTGATTATTGGTTACTGACCTCTCTGCTATAAGAAATTGATTTTTTCTATCCACTCTACCTTCGCTTATTATAATTTTATATATCTCAACTAAATCTCCCCTCAGCCTCCTCTGTTCTAAAGAAAACTAGTCCGGCCTATCCATTCTGTCCTCATAGCAAATTTTTCTTTTCCTCGCAATATCTTCATAAATCTCCTCTGTATTCTCTCTGGTGTGATCACATTCTCCTTATAATGTGGTGACCAGAACTGTACGCAGTATTATAGCTGTGGCCAAACAAGTGTTACATATAGTTCTCGCATAACCTCCCTGTTCTTAAAGTAAAGTTCCATGTGCCTTCTTAACTATTTTATTTATTTGCCGCTCTACCTTTAGAGATTTGTGGACATGCATTCCAAAGTCCCTTTACCAACCTTAGTATCATTTTACAACCAATAAGTTAATGTTTTGAAGTGTAGACACGGTTGCTCTGTGGAAAACATGAAAACAAGCTTGTACACAGAAAGGTTCCAGAAAAGCAAGTGAAATAAATAAGTAGGTAGCCTGTTTTGTGCTGTTGGTTGAGGAATAAATGTTAACAAGGACAATGCCTGTTCACTTTTCAATAAGTGATCTTTCACATTAACCTGAACAGGATCTCGATTTAATGGATGATCCTAAGGAGTAACTCCTGCGATGCGGCATTTCCTCAGTACCGCATTATTGTATTAAAGTACATTATGATTTGTGATGGTAATGCCGAGAATATTCCCTTCAAGTGGTTCATCCTACACAGCAACAACAAACTATAAGACACCATATTAAAAAGGGGTCATGCTATGTGACAGCAAATTAGTTTAATGATCTAAAAACAAACGGCAGTCACTGAATGACACCTGCTTTGAATATAGTTTGAATTTAGAGTGCAAGTTTTTAAAATTATCAACACATATAATGGAAATTATTTCTTTTTTGGAAAGAAATAATCAAATTCCAAGTCATTCAGTTTAGTAAATCTCAGATAAACCAAGTTTGATGGTAATACTGTAAGCTCTGCTTATGGTGAAATCTCCTCTGCCTGGAAGAGGCTAAGTGCAGATTTGAGTGATGCTTTGAATACCTCTGCTTTTTCCGTATGATCTTGACATTTCTACAGCTTGCCACTTCAACCCTCTCCTTCGGCTTTTTCACTTTATTTCAGCTTTGCTATTCCAAACTGACTCAACACAAACTATGGGAGCTATAATTTATCTTCCTCTGGTGCACTCTGTAGCTCCATGCACTAAGCATTGAGTTTAGCAACCTTAGACCTTGGCTGATTCCTCCGTTTTCTTGCTGGACTGTTAGTTGAGTTGCCTTCCATTCTCTATCACTCAACAACCTCTAAATTCATCTGGTAGAGTGCTGACAGAGTTTAATACACCAACAAAATTCAAAGAGAAATTTAAAAAAACCTGTAGAAGACAGGATCTTGACCAGAACATAAGAACATAAGAACTAGGAGCAGGAGTAGGCCATCTGGCCCCTTGAGCCTGCTCCACCATTCAGTAAGATCATAGCTGATCTTTTCGTGGACTCAGCTCCACTTACCCACTCACCATAACCCTTAATTCCTTTACTGTTCAAAAATGTATCTATCATTGCCTTAAAAACATTCAATGAGGTAGCCTCAACTGCTTCACTGGGCAGGGAATTCCACAGATTCACAATCTTTTGGGTGAAGAAGTTCCTCCTCAACTCAGTCCTAAATCTGCTTCCCCTTATTTTGAGGCCATGCCCCCTAGTTCTAGTTTCACCTGCCAGTGGAAACAACCTCCCTGCTTCTATCTTATCTATTCCCTTCATAATCTTGTATGTTTCTATAAGATCTTCCCTCATTCTTCTGAATTCCAATGAGTATAGCCCCAGTCTACTCAGTTTTTCCTCATAAGCCAACCCTCTCAACTCCAGAATCAACCTAGTGAATCTCCTCTGTACCCCCTCCAGCGCCAGTATATCCTTTCTCAAGTAAGGAGACCAGAACTATACACAGTACTCCAGGTGTGGCCTCACCAGCACCTTATACAGCTACAACAAAGTCTGAGGTCACGTACCAACCGACTCAAGAACAGCTTCTTCCCTGCTGCCATCAGATTTTTGAATGGACCTACCTCGCACTAAGTTGATCTTTCTCTACACCTTAGCTATCATTATATCACTATATTCTGCACTCTCTTGTTTCTTTCTCTATGAATGGTATGCTTTGTCGGTATAGCGTGCAAGAAACAATACTTTTCACTGTATGCTAACCAATCAAATAAATCAAATCAAATCAAATCCCTCTTTTTAAACTCCATCCCTCTAGCAATGAAGGACAACATTCCATTTGACTTCTTAATTACCTGCTGCACCTGCAAACCAGCTTTTTGAGATTCATGCACAATTCATCGGTCTCATATAATTGGAGAAGGACACTACTATCCTTAAGAGACATGGTAATATAGTCACAATCTGAACACACCTCCCAGCATTGATCTCCCCTCTAGCATTGAGACTTTTGCAGGACTGAATAGTTCAACATACCAGAAAGTGCATGGATAATTTCTCAGGACATATGCAGGTTTCAAATACTTTACCCTTTTAAAAGAAAGAATAAATTATTTTTGAAATGTAGTCAGTGGTAAACTATAGGCAGCAAATCTGTGCACAGCAAGCTCCCACAGTGTGTTAATAACCAAATCATCTGTTTTGGTGATGTTATTGATGGATAAATATTGGACAAGATTTCCGGTCAAACTCCTCTGCTCTTTTTTGAAATAGTGCCACGTGATCTTTCACATTCACCTGCGAGGGAAGATGCAGCCTTGGTACAATACCTCAGCCTACAGACTGCGCTGGAATATTGGCCCAGATTTTGATACTGGAACCCACAAGCTTCTGACTCAGACATAAGCATGTTACTGACTGAACATTGGCTGGTAATTCAATGCTGATATGCCAGAAATAGAAAAATACTATATCTCCCATCTTTAATCATATTTCACCTTGACAGAACATAATTGATCAAAAAAGGGAAATAAATGGAAAATCGTGCAAATAAATTATTCCATTTATATTTTTATTATCTCATAATTTTTGTAGGCACGGCAGAACACTGAATACTATACAATGTAAGTTTGATTAAAAAGTGATTAAAAAGTGGTTATGCAGAGAAACATCACTAAATATATGAATAAACTTTAAAACATTTCAACAATTTTTCAAGCATTATAACAAAACCTGCAGCTTAGGACTTGCAGTATTTTATCAAAAGCACACTGCCTCTTACTACAAGAGAACACTTTACTCTTCCCTGTAGGCAATGTATGCTTGGAGAAGATATTTACATATCAGAAATATTGCACCATTAAAAAAGTAAAAAAGAACGCAATCTCCTACCTGCTAACAGTCTGTTTAGAAGCCCTATGATATGTAACAGACAGTAGAATGTAACAATACATTTTGGTATAGTGTCCATGTGTTTTACAGTATATACTGAAATTTTCTAAAAGCAAGATGGCCTCAGGTCAATTGCATACTTTAGAATTAGTATTTATTACACTTTCTGAAATAAGGATTTATGAATATATTTAAAAATAAAATCTGTATCCTTTTGAAGTGTTACAACCTTCTGTGAAGTTGCATGTTTTAACTAATAGGAACAAGACAATGTTAGATATAAATATCGTAAAGGCTGCTGACTAGCTCAATGGAATAACATTATAACAAGTCCTAACCACAATGCTGTTTTAAAATTTTCATTTATTTCCTTCTCTCTCTGCTAAGTCAGTTTGATGGACTCTAAGAGCCTGTGTCTCTTCAAAGTCACCATTTATTATGTGTGAGCATGTACAATGAATGTTGGCGTGGTACTGGACTGTGATTATCCCCTCTTGAACTGAGCATATAATTGGAGTCTTCAGCTGCAGGGTCACAGTAATCAAGAGCAGGAACCTTAAGAGCAATCAACCAGTTGCAACAAGCCAACGAAAACTAAAAGAGACATTCAAGGGCCAGACACAGTACAGGATAGATCTAAAAGACTGATCTTTATGGGAGAGGTCAAAGCTACAAGGTGCATGAAAGATGACTCTGTAAACAGTGCATAAAAGGTAATTAAGCACACTACTTCAGATTAAACCACAATGGTGGGTTAAAGTGGGCAGGTTCAAACAACTGACAGGCAACTTTATGTAAGGAAATTTAACTTTACACCCCAACAGATGGTATGGATTCCAAGTAAGATCACAACCCGAAATTATTTCAGGAATTGTTAGATTCTGGACTGTTGGGATTTCTCCAGACAGTAAGCTTGGATGTGCCAAAGGGTTCATTGATCCTTTATTGCCACATTGTCAAAATTCTAGAACTCCTGACCTCGCAGCATTGTGGGAACGTTTCCACCACAGACAGGTAAAAAAAGACCCAACACCAACCTTCTCAGGGGCAACTAGGAATGAACACTAAATGCTGGCCTTGCCACAAGAACTATTTTCAAAATCATTGTGTGGTCCTGTGAACTACTGCCACTCTAAATGAAATCAATCAACTCAGCACTGAGCCTGGGAATTCAAGCTCAGACCACAGTGGGATGCATATCTGTAAAGTTATCCCACCTATTTGCTGCAATTTCAGCACAGAAGCCTTAGTTCACATCAGTTTACTGAACTTTCCATGATTCTTCTACAAAACGATAGGAGAATTCGCCTCTGATGCTACATTAGGGTTTGCACTTTCCCACATTGTGTTATCTGAAAGGTTTTTCCCAAACAGTGTAACGATTATTTTGAATACTATAAATTGTTGATCCATTACACATCAAAAAAATCTGCATAACCCCATGACTGCCAATCTACACTTACCAAAGTTTATCATGTCAATTATTCAGCCTCAGAATACTTGCACCATATCAGGGATTTGTACTGCATTGTAACATCATACACTGGAGCACACTCTCAGAGTGTCAGTGATGTTTTGCTGAGGCCCCATGCATGCACGACTCAGTGAATGTGGTGCCCAGTCTAGTGGGGATCCGGTCTGTGGGAGATCCAGTCTGTCTGAAATGCCTTTTCTGTGGGATCCCATTTACCTGGATTGCAGTCTTTGTGGGATTGTGTGGGATACAATCTGTCTGTATGAGTTCGAGAATAATCTATTTGATGTCCATCCAACCTGTGGATTGGGTCCGTTTGAGATTCCATCTGTCTGCCATGCAGTCTGTCCAGGATCCACAACATGTCGCACGTTTTTAGTCACCAGATCCACTCTGTTTGAGGCAGTCCCAGAGGGACGTGAAGCCACCCTCCCAGCACACACCCAACCCTTCTTAAATATATGTTTTAAAGTATTTCAACACAAACTTAACATCAGTTTCTCCCTGGCCCATGAGCTGACACCATTAGACTGGGGCTGGTTTTAATTCTTGGGTGGAAGCCACGGTTTGACATTCGGTTCATTGGTTCAGTGTGGAGTATGTTAGGATGCCCTCTATCTAATATCCGCGAACAAACACATGCGCTTAAATGCTCTCTAAATGAGGGGGTGTCTCGGGTCGCTCTCACTGAAACGACATTGGGAGGAATTGAGCAGAGTTGGGGAGAGGAGCAGTTGGGCTTCAGGAGCAGCTGTGGCTGGGATTCTCGCACAGCTGGATGACCTCAGCTTCCACCAGAGACTGGTGACCCTCGCCGTCCGCTGGCCTCATTCTCAGGTTGATGGAGCCGTAGGTTTTTCTGGCTCTGCCAGTGACCATGAGGTTCCTCCTGCCGTACAGCTCACCTTTGCAGATGGAGAGCATGAGGAGCACGGACAACAGCATCCCTCCCAGTGTCAGCAGCCCCAGGCCGGCAATGATGCATTTGTCCAGATGTGAACCCAGTAAGGCATAGTGTAATTCCAGCCTCTCCATCTCCCGGGCTGTCACCGTGTCCGGGTCCACCTTAGATTCCCTGGGAATGGCATAAGCGATGACCACCAGGGTGATTCCTGCCACCAGAAACACCAGCGCCACCGTGAACCCATAGTCAGCCGAGTGGATGCCCGCGTCCGCTTCGGGCTCCTCCTCGGAGCGGGGCGAGTTCTCCTGGCCTCTCTCCCGGCTGGATGCCGCCCCCACCCCGCCCGGAGAAGCATGTCCTCTGCCGCCGGCGGCCGGCGGCTGTTCCCGGGAAGTGAAGGAGGTCTCCTGCTCGGGCTGCCCGCTGAGCACCGGAGCTGTCCTCGGTGCTGAAACCTTGCGGCTCCAGGGCGCGGCGCCGCCCTTCGCTCTCAGCCCAGCCTCTGGGTCATCACTTGTGTCCCCGGCTTCGGTGCTCCTCAGTTCCAGAGGGTGATAGCATTCCGCAGACGCCATTGGAACCCGTTTGCCGTGTACATCCCAGCGATGCTTAACTGCAATAACCCTGCAACTGGAGGCGAGGCGAGAGCACAGTCAGACACAGGAATTGTGAGTGAAAGCAGGAGGCACATCAGGAGCAGAAACACTTTAAAGATCACCAACCAACCCGACAGAGCTCCAGGGTGCGGGTCAGCTGCTGCTCTGGGGATGGAAGAATTTCCCGGCCTTTGCTTCTTGCGACTATTTAAAGGGTTGCAACTACAGAGGTTATAGATGCACCAATTTACAGAGAGAGGTTACACCAACACTCAACATGCAGATATCTCCCACTCCACCGCCACATCCAACAAAACAATTCCTTTTTTCATTAAAATATAATCCAGCACTCTCCAATACTCCCCCGGATAAACTTCAACCCAGGGATGCACTTTATCCTACAATGCTTTACTGATCCAGTTTATGAGTGGAGATATTCCTACTGCGCTCTTACTCTCTGGAATATTCAGCGAGCAACCCCCCTGGGAAGGCTCGGCGTTTGGTGACTAATCCCATTAACCCTCCCCCCCCCCCCCCAGTTCCTCAAATCGTTCTCATTTTAACAGCAGGAGTCTTCGGCTGCTCCCCCCTCCCCTCCAGGATTCTCCCTTTTAAACCTCTCGGCTCTCCCTGTCCATTCTCCCTCTGCCGCTTCTCCTTCAGCCTGGCTCCAATAACAGGAGGAAGGGTGGGACGAGGACAGAGCTGAGATCCTCTCTCTATCCCGCGCCCAGGAGTTAAACCTCGACTGTGAGACAGAGCGAAATAATGTCGGTCATCATGGGTCAGGTGTCCTTGGACGGGTACAGAGAGATCCACCCCCGGCGGGGGGAGGTGAGATGGTCAGACTGACCGGCCCTTTTGTCCTTCCTGCTTTTATCCACCTGCTACTTTCTGAACTGCGAAATATCCAAAGTTTCTCTCCTTCAGTTATTTCCACAATTACAATTTCATTGGAAACACCTTTCTCGGAGTTGGGCGGAAGCCTGACTGATGATTTTATGTCGCCAGCAGTTTCTGATTCGGATCCCAGGTTTAGGGGCGCGCCGACTACCAGTTAATCGGGGAGGACAGAGAGAGACATAAACTGTACAATGGCGCCTGCTACCAGCAGCGAGCCGGGCCGGGCTGGACTCAGGCCATTTATCTGTTAGTAAGGCTCTGACATCTGCATCCATCACTCCCAGGGCCCGGGCGAGCTCGTGGTGCGGTCACTGCTGATTTAAAGGCATCCCTCCCAAACTACTCTATCCCAGTCATCCAAAAACTGTCCCAAAATCACAGGAAATTTCCATACACGAAACAATTATTCACAGCCGCTTAATTCCCGGCGGTAACTTGCCTCTAAATGTAATTGTTCATGTCCTTAATCTATCAAATCCTGACACTGTTACTGCAAGATGCCAGACTCTGTAACTCGCACACAACAAGCGTGCTTGCTATCCAGGCGCTGTCTGCCCGAGATGTAAGTCACATTTCGAAGCAATCTGCTGACTCCTGCTCCAAAGGAACTCTCTTCCTCGGTTATCTTTTAACCCTTTCCACTCTCCGCACAAAATCACCACAATCTCTGACTCCGGATTCCCAGGCACCTGTCAATCGGGGGCGAGGGGGGGGGGGGGGGCTTTAGTGTGAGAAAGACATGATATCGACCAAAGGCTGTTACATCCCCCCGGGATCATTCTCAACACTTTACGCTCTCTGTTCTGCCCCCTCCCCCCCCCGCTGGAATTTGCGTGCCATGCAGTCTGATTTATTCAGGCTGTGGGCTCTCTCCATCCTCCTGCTTCCGTGAGCTTCCCACGGTTCAGTGTAAGTTTGGGCTGATTCTGTCTGACAGGCCTCGAGTCCCGTATCCAGTCCTAAAGGTGCAGGCTGGAATTATTCTCACGCAACCCATTGCCAATAACCCTTGCAAATAATGCACTCATTCCCGCAATTCAATCCTCCCCTGTAAATACCACACCCTCCCTGTAAATAACACACCCCTCCCCGTAAATACCACACCCTCCCTATAAATACCACACCCTCTCCATTGTAAATACCACACCCCTCCCCGTAAATACCACACCCGACCTGTAAATAACACCCCTCCCCGTAAATAACACCCTCCCTGGAAATACCACACCCTCTCCATTGTAAATACCACATCCTCTCCATTGTAAATAACACACCCTCCCTGTAAGTACCACACCCTCCCTGTAAATAACACACCCCACCTCTAAATAACACACCCCACCTCTAAATAACACACCCCGTAAATCACAGCACCCCAGTAAACGCACCTTCCTGTAAATAAAACAGCCCCTCCCCATAAATAACACACTTTCTCCACTGTAAATACCACACCCCTCCCTGTAAATAACACACCCCTCCCCTGTAAATAAAACATCCCCTCCCCGTAAATAACTCCCCATAAATAACAAACGTCCACCCTGTAAATAACACATCCCCTCTACTGCAAATAAAACACCCCCTCCCCCATAAATAACCCAGCCCCCTGTAAGTAACACCCCCCCACAAATAACATACAGCCTCCCCTATAAATACTACACACCCTCTCTGTAAATAACAAACTCCCTCCTGTAAATAACATGCCATCCACTGTAAATAACACACACCTTGCCTGTAAATAACCCCCCTCCTGCAACTTATACAACTCCTCCCCTGTAATTAACACACACCCTCTATGAAAACAACAAATACCCTCCTGTAAATAACACACCACCTCACTGTAAGTAACTTACCCCTCCTCTGTAAATAACACACACCCTCCTGTAAATCACACACCCTTCCTGTAAATGACACAGCTCTCCCTTGTAAATAACACCCCATCCCTGTAAATAACACTTCTTGTGTAAATAACACTTCTTGTGTAAATAACACTTCTTGTGTAAATAACACACCATCCTGTAAATAACACACCCCTCCTCTGTAAATAACACACCCCTCCTCTGTAAATAACACAACCCTCCTTTGTAAATTACGCCTTCCCTGTAAATTACACACTCCCTCACCTGTAAATAAACTCTCCTGTAAGTACCACAGCCCCTGTAAATAACACAACTCCTCCAGTAAATACCACACCCCCTCCTCTGTAAATGACATTACCTCCCCTGTAAATAACACACCTGTTCATAGAAATCATAGAAATCATAGAAACCCTACAGTACAGAAAGAGGCCATTCGGCCCATCGAGTCTGCACCGACCACAATCCCACCCAGGCCCTACCCCCATATCCCTACATATTTACCCACTAATCCCTCTAACCTACGCATCTCAGGACACTAAGGGGCAATTTTAGCATGGCCAATCAACCGAACCCGCACATCTTTGGACTGTGGGAGGAAACTGGAGCACCCGGAGGAAACCCACGCAGACACGAGGAGAATGTGCAAACTCCACACAGACAGTGACCCAGTGTTCTGTAAATAACACACCCATTCCTGTAAAGAACACACCGCTCCCTGTAAATAACTCACTCCTCCAGTAAATAGTACACCCACGCCCTTCCCCTTAACACCCTCCCTTAAATAATGCAACCCCTCGCCTGTAACACATCCTTTCCCCTGCAAATAACGCCCCCTCCTGTGAAAAATGCAACCCCTCCACTGTAAATAACACACACCCTCCCAGTAAATAACACCGCCCCCTTAAATAGTACATTTCACCTGTAAATAACACAAATCTCCCCTTAAATGACACACCCCTCCCCTGCCAATAGCATATCCCTCCTCATAAATAATACCCTTCCTGTAAATAACGCACCCCTGCTTTTAAATAACATGCTTTTGTAAATAACACATCTCTCCTCTGTAAATAACACATCCCGTCCCCTGTAAATAACACATCCCGTCCCCTGTAAATAACACATCACTCCCCTGTAAACAACACACACCCTCCCCTGTAAATAACAGCCCCCTCACTGTAAATAACACCCCCCCCTCATTGTAAATAATGCACTGCCTCCTGTAAATAGCACACCCCTTCCTGTAATTATCATACCCCCTCCAGTAAATAACACACTTCTCCTGTAAATAACATACTCCCTCCCCTGCATGACATCCCCTCCTACAAATAATACAACCCCTCCACTAACAGTAACACAACCTTCCCCATAAATAACACACCTCGTCCCATGTAAATAACATAACCCCTCACCTATAAATAACACCACCTTCCCCTGTAAATAACATATCTGTAAATAACACATCCCTTCTCTAAATAACATACCCCCTCCTGTAAATACCATACTTCCTTCTGTAAATAACACACTCTCTCCCCTGTAAATAAAACACACCCTCCCTGTAAATTACACACCTCTCCCCAAAAATAACACATCCCCTCCTCTGTTAATAAAACACCCTCTCCCATATGAACACTCTTCCCTGTAAATAACACACCCCTAGCATAAATAATACCCCACCCCTGTAAAAAACAAAACTCTCCTTGTAAATAACACATCCCATCCCGCGTAAATAGCATAACACCTCACCTATAAAGAACACTACCCCTCCCCTGTAAATAACACCTCTCCTGTAAATAGCATACTTATACTGTAAATAACACACCCCTACCTGTAAATGTCACCCCCCACCCCTGTAAATAATACCCTGTCCTGTGAAAAAAGCAACTCTGCCACAGTAACTAACACACACCATCCCCTGTAAATAACATACCTCTGCCCATAAACCATCCCCTGTAAATGATGCACCCCTCCCTGTAAATAACACACACTTCCCTGTAAATAACACATTCCTCCCTTGTAAATAACACACCCTCTCCCCATAAATAATACAACCCCTCCACTGTAAATAACAAACCCTCTTCCCCTGTAAATAAAACACCCCTCCTCTGTGAATGACACACCTCTCCCATAAATAACACAACTCCTCCCCTGTAAATAACACCCCCTCCCATAAATAACACAACTCCTCCCCTGTAAATAACACCCTCTCCCATAAATAACACATCCACTCCTGTAAGTAACACACCACTGCCTGTAAATAACACCCCTGCCTGTAAATAACATACCCCCTCTGTAATGACTTCAACGAGACCCATGGTGTGGACCTATTAGAGTACGAGCTCCTTGATTAAGGCAATAATGGCTTGTCCAATCAGGGAGCCCTGCCTGTGTACATAATTTGGAGTGGCAGGGTTACTGGCACTCCGAGTTTATACTCTTTATGAGGAAGTACCTGTCTGAATGTTGCTGACTGTGTATGTATATTGACGTTTGTGGAAGGGAGACTGACCTCAGAGGAGTTATTTCAATGGCAATGAGGTAAAGCACGACCCTGAGGGAATTTGCTCGGAACAGTTGGCCTAAGTTCGGGTAAGCTATTTTTATGCATCATACGTTTGTTTGGAAAACTAGACTCATTTGACCCTGTCGTTAAGGACTGGACCCAATATGTGGAACGCATGTGTTACTTTCTTCGGGCAAACGACATTATGGCAGACGAAAAACAGCGGATGATATTCCTGACCACCTGTGGTATTTCAGCATTTGCTGTTACTTGGAGTTTAACGTTCCCTGAGGCACCGGATACTAAAACGTTTCAAGAATTAGCTAAACTATTTAGTAAATACTATGACCCTAAGCCAGCTTTAATTCTGAGATGTTATCATTTGCACTCAGCAACCTGAGAACCAGGGGGATCTATATGGATTTCCTAACCAGGTGAGAGAAACATGTGAATTTGGTTTAACCCAAAACAAGATGCTTAGAGACTGTCTGGTATCCAGGAATAACAATGTTCCTATTCAAAAACACCTATTAGCTGAAGCTCAACTGGACTTCAAACAGGCGCTACTGCTGGCCTTATCATTGGAATATGCTGCAAGTGGAGCATATAAGTTCCAAGGTATCTCAGTGGAAGTGGACACCCATGCCAGTTCAACTGAGCGCAGGAGATTACATAGTCTCACTCAAGACGTATCCAGATACATGTAACTCCAGGTCTGCTCACAGCACAGCTCTGAAGGAAAGCCAAATTTCGACCAAACTGTTCAATTTTCCTTCAGAACCCTGCCAGGTAAGTGCATTGTAATTGTTGCTGGTATGTGGAGTGGAAACAGCAAAGGAATCCTACAAGATATAGATTTAGAAAAACAACTCGTAGGCCAGTATCCAAGAGAGTTCACACCCTGGAAGGTCCACCTACATCTGGTTTTGAAGAATTAAATTGCATATCGCTGTCCAAATCGGACCCAATCAAGTTAAATGTATGATTAAATGGACATCACTAGTCGATAACAGTGTGGCCGTATTGGTGGTCAGAGAATCAGTGTTCTCAGAATCAGATGCTGGTTTCTGATAATGGACCGTCCCTTACCAGCAAGGAATTCACCAATTTTATGAATTGGAATTGAATTTGACACATTAGGACAGCGTCATATTATCCATCTAACGGTCTTGCGGAAAAAACGGTCCAGAGCTTGAAAGCAGACTTAAAGAAATAGCCTCTTTGGACATCAAACTTTCCACATTACTGTTTGATTATAGAACAATCCCCCTGCAACGACTGCTGAGTTGCTCATGGGCCGGCGACTCCACACCCAATTGAGCCCAATCTTCCCGAACCTGGGAGGAAGGGGGGGGGAAGGCATCAATTAGCCCAATGCTAAGCCCACAACAACACCAGCTGTGAGAGACACTTAAAGATGGGTGATAAAGTACTATTAAGGAGTCATGGGAATGGTCCCACGTGGTTCTAAGGTTGACTGGTGGACAGGACCGGTTTGGTATAAAGTCCGTGTAGGGGATGCCATCCTGAGAAAACACCTGGACCATTTGAGAGCCCTGAGTTCTCAGGCCATTCAGGAACCAACGATTCCTAGGAGCCTCAGAAAAACTTCCAGGATCTGCCAACTTCCGATCTCAGTATCTGAGTCTGAAATGACATGGTGGACTTAGCAGTGGCCTTACCTCCTGAAGAAGAGTGAACCCATGCCTTGGTGATCTACACAAAAGAGATAAGCACTGGTTTGCTACATTCACCTATGTCAGACGCAGAGCTTGAGGACCCAGGCCCGGTGCTATAACACCTCAAGAGGCACTCAAGGTGAACAAACTGCTGAGGTCCATGGGCCTAAATGGGGAGGGATGTAATGACTTTAACAAAGCCCACTATATGGACCTCTTAGAATATGAGCTCCCTGATTACGGCAGTAATAGCTTGCCCAATCAGGGAACCATGCCTCTGTATATAATGTGGAGTGTCAGGGTTACTGACACTTGGGGTTTACACTCTGTGCGAGGAAGTACCTGTCTGAGTGTTGCTGTCTATGTAAGTAAGTCTACGTTTGGTGAAGGGACACTGGCCTCTTTATTTCACCCTCCCCTGTAAATAACATCCCCTCCTGCAAATAAGGCAACCCCTCCACTATAAATAACACATACCCTCCCAAAAATAACAGATCCCTCCCCATAAATAATCTACCCCTCCCCTGTAAATAACACCACTCCCCATAAATAACACACCCCTTTCTGTATATAACACCGCCTCCCCGTAAATAAGGAAGTTTTTTTTATAACCCCACCCCTGTAAACAACATATCCTTCGTCTCATACTAAACCGCTCTGTCCGGAATCCAGGGGCTGACCTGTGGTATGTCGAAGCCAAGATGGTCTGAGTTGTCCGGTCACATTGGTAGCTTTGACATTGCAATTTTGCGAGGTTTTATATATTCACATCAGCCCCCCCACCCCCCCCCCCCCCACAAACACACAGGAATGTGGATCTATCCTGAACCCAAGGGGTAAGGCAAAGCCCCTCCATGTCCCAAACACAGCCGCTGACCTTCATCTCCAAGATACCTCGCCAAAGGTCGCCGCCTCTTAATTCCCGTTTACACATAACATTGAGGGATAAGCAGTTTTCTTCAATGTGAGAACCTTTCTGAAATCGCAAATGTCGCGCTGCTGAGTAGAATCGGTCGCAGCAGCAACTTGGGGAGAGGAGCAGGTGATGGGAGATTGGGGCAGGAGGTTATGGATGGACAGGCAGTGCCCATGGACATCTAACCAAAATCCGCGTGGTTTCATCAACCTGTGTCCAGTCAAACGGCTGCAGTTGTGATCGATATGAGCCGCCAGGCAGTAATCTTTATTTAATACCGTCTCTCCTGCATTAACTTTTCAATGAATATCTTTCACATTTTTCACAATGAAGTTTTTGCATTCCAACAAATGTCAGAACAGGCAGGAAATCACCCACCGAGAATCGCTTTAAGAGATTCCAGATAGGTAGTAAAGCCATTTATTAAAATTATAGACTGCTCATATATAATAACCTTTATGTACAGTATAAATAAAAGATGTATCATCTTAAGGTGCAGTACAACAAACTATTTTCTCAGGCATTCCCTCTGAATCGAAGATGACTTACTGGTTGGATGGATTCTGAGATGGCTATGACTCTCTCCAACTTTTACAGATGCACCATAGAAAGCATTCTTTCTGGTTGTATCACCACTTGGCATGGCTCCCGCTCTGCCCAAGACCGCAAGGAACTACAAACGGTCATGAACGATGCCCAGTCCATCACTCAAACCAGCCTCCCACCCATTGACACTGTCTACACTTCCCGCTGCCTCAGTAAAGCAGCCAGCATAATTAAGGACCCCCCCCCACACATCCCGGACGTACTCTTTTACACCTTCTTCCGTTGGGAAAAAGATACAAAAATCTGAGGACATGTACAAACCGACTGAAGAACAGCTTCTTCTCTGCCACGATCAGACTTTTGAATGGACCTACCTCGTATTAAGTTGATTTTTCTCTATACCCGAGCTATGACTATAACACTACATTCTGCACCCTCTCCTTTCCTTCTCTACGTACAATATGATGTGGAGATGCCGGCGTTGGGACTGGAGTAGGCACACTAAGAAGTCTCACAACACTAGGTTAAAGTCCAACAGGTTTATTTGGTAGCACAAGCTTTCAGAGCGCTGCCCCTTCATCAGGTGAGAGTGCAGAATTGGGTCACAAACAGGGCATATATAGACACAGACTAAATTACAAGATAATGGTTGGAATGCGAATCTTAACAGGTAACCAAGTCTTTACAGGTACAGACAATGCGAGTGGAGAGAGGGTTAAGCACAGGTTAAAGAGATGTGAATTGTCTCAAGCCAGGGCAGTTAGTGAGATTTTGCAAGCCCAGGCAAGTCATAGGGGTTACAGATAGTGTGACATGAACCCAAGATCCCGGTTGAGGCCGTCCTCATGCGTGCGGAACTTGGTTATCAGTTTCTGCTCAGCGATTCTGCATTGTCGTGTGTCGTAAAGGCCGCTTTGGAGAACGCTTACCCGAAGATCAGAGGCTGAATGCCCGTGACTGCTGAAGTGTTCCCTGACAGGAAGGGAATATTCCTGCCTGGTGATTGTCAAGGCTGTCCATTCATCTGTTGTCATAATGTCTGCATGGTCTCGCCAATGTACCATGACTCGGGACATCTTTTCCTGCAGCGCATCAGGTAGACAACATTGGCCGAGTCGCAAGAGTATGTACCGTGTACCTGGTGGATGGTGTTCTCACGTGAGATGATGGCATTCGTGTCGATGATCCGGCACATCTTGCAGAGGTTACTGTGGCAGGGTTGTGTGGTGCTGTGGTCACTGTTCTCCTGAAGGCTGGGTAGTTTGCTGCGAACAATGGTCTGTTTGAGAATGCGCAGTTGTTTGAAGGCAAGTAGTGCAGGTGTGGGGATGGTCTTGGCGAGATGTTCGCCTTGGTATTTTCTGCCAATGGCACACCTCCACTGTGGGTTTTTGGTGACGAGAGATGCAGAAACTCCAGAAAACCCCACCCTATGATTCTATATGTAACAAATCCATCAAGCTAGCTTTGAAAAGGGTGCAAAAGGTCAGCACAATGGAATTACTGCCAGCAGTTTGCAGTGAACAGTTTGTGGTAATATCACAGAACTAATACCTATCTGCTCCTTTTCTTACTGACACAAAGCCAGGAGTCTCTCTGGGGTGGAACCTCTAGGGTGAGTGGGAGGTGGGGAGTGCATGTGGTACTCTTGGTGTGTGAGAGGACGAGATCCAAATAATGCAGCATGGCAGGATCCATGTGAAATTGTTCAATGTCTGTTTTGTACTCATGGCTTTAATGGGCCAATTTTGCTGTCATAGATGAATTAACAGGGCCCACTATTTGATACCGTTGCAGTTGTCCATAGATCTTCTGTCAGGTTTTGTGTGGCATGTTACTGACAGCAGACATCCAGAAAGTGCAGAGACACTCAGAAGCTGCAGAGGCCTCCACAAGTCATCTGGGGCCTCTAAACTGGGCAAACGACTGTGTGTATCCTTAACCAATCAGATTAAAGAATCATTCATGAGCAGCGGCACATAGTCTGAATCAGGAAGTGTGAGTTAAAATAATAATTTTAATTTCAAATCAGCAAAGTGAAATGAGAAGAAAGAAAGATTGGATTGAGATTGAGGAAAAAGGATGGAAAGTCACAAATAATTTATTCTTTTTACATCTGAAGTAATAATTAAAAGCTGAAAGAATGAGACTCTACCGTGTGGAATTCAGAGCATGTAGATGATACACACAGCCGCCACTCTGCACTGGTCGTGGAAGGAGTGCATGTTTAAGGTGGTGGAATGGGAGAGGTGGTGACTGTGGTATTGTCACTGAACTAGTAATCCAAAGACCCAGGGTAATGTTCTGGAGACCCCGGATTAAAATCCCACCACCGCAGATGGTGAAATTTGAATTCAATTTAAAAAATGATGACATGAAACCATTGTCGATTGTTGTAAAATCCACCTGATTCACTAATGCCCTTTAGAGAAGGAAATCTGCCATCCTTGCCTGGTCTGGCCTATATGTAACTCCAGATCCAATGTGGTTGACACTTAAAATACCCTCTGAAATGGCCTAGCAAGCCAGTCAATTAGAGGTGGGCAGTGAATGCTGGCCTGGCTAGCGACACCCACATCCTGTGAATGAATAAAGGAAAAGAAATGTGCCAATCAAGTGCAAAGCTTTGTCTGGGATGGTGTTGAGCTTTTAGACATACTGCTGACCTGTGCCTTATAGATAGTGGCCAGGCTCTAAGGAGTCAGGAGATGAGTTAATGTTTCCGACAAAAGTCCACAGACTTGAAATGTTAACTCTCTCCACAGACGCTGCCAGATCTGCTTAGCATTTCCAGCATTTTTTCTTTTTAACCCTGGTTTCCAGCATTCACAGTATTTTACTTTACCAACATTTCTGTGGCAAGTCTGTGGTGCCAGTTCATTCAAAAGGGGAGGCAGTCAGTGATGTGCTATTTTCATACAGCTAACACAGAAACAACACATCTTGGACAACTTCTACCTCCACATTTTCACATTCAGAGACTTACTCAAAGTCTCTGTCAATTTAATGCAAACAGTGAGCATTGTAAGCCTTGCCACTATTTTGATAGCAAAACCTGGTCCTATGTTTTTCTTCTGCTCTTTTCAGTGATAAGTGCTATTGTGTGATCTCAATAGTACAATGATGGGTCGATACCTTACCGCCCACAACAGTTAGATCAGTGTCACTAGTCACACATGGCTAACTGCAACTCCAAATGTGATTAACTGCATTTTAGATCAGTAAATAATAAATGAGTATTAGACACAGTGGAGGGATAAATGATCTCAATACTCAATTTTGCAGAGTGACTGGATGTGGTGGATGTTTTTAAGTGTAAATATATTTATGAAGTGCATTTAGCTTTACTATTTCAGTATATTAAAGGCACTTTCCATTAAAATATGTGCACATGGCTAAAACGGTGTCACCTGTGGCTTGTCAGCAATTTTTACTGGATAGTCAGCTAGATAACTACATTGCAGATTGTGGGCAAATTATACAAAGATCCTCCACCAATGTTTCCAATGAGTCCTGGTAATCCCAACTAAATGGTATTTACTGGACTGATTGTGGAAACTAAATCTATTCCCGGAGGTATCTCAGCTTGAAAATGCTGGAATAAACATTGGATTCCTTCAAATCTCCAGCACAAGAGGCAATGCTTTAAATGGTTGGTTGACTCGGTCAGAATATAAAACCAAAACTGGCCATTTTACTGTTGATTATTAGCCGACCAAACTGAATTAACTGATCTAATTATATTGCCTCAGTCCAGTTGATTATACTGGAAGCTTTTGAGACTGTTTGAAAAAGATGGTTCAATACATAAAGTATGACTAATTGATAGGTCAACTCTTAAAAAGTGCTAACCCCTGCGCTGGTGATGGTTTGGTTCAAAATCAACAAAAAGGAGTTCTGGAGCTCATCAATCTTCAGCGCTGCTGCATCTAATCACTTTCTCTGGGCTAGAGCGTTCCATTTGGGGTCAGGGGTACAGAGCCAAAGGTAACTCAGTGGTGAATGTAAAGGGTCTGGCGTCAAATCCTATTCTAGCACTTAGCCACATAGAAGCCAATCAGCCCCAACAGCACCTTTTGTAGCAATAGTTGGTGGATAATCGTTTAAGAGTTAGGAGTCAATTGCTTCGGAATTCTCAGACTCTGACCTGTTCACGGTATTTATGTGGCCAGATGTCGGATTGGCATTTCCAAACTGGTGAAAAAGCAGAAATGGACATGAAGAGATAATATTTGGCTTTTGAAAAAGGTGGAGGTTACACTGGGATCAGGCATAGTTGGAGAAGATGGAAGTCAGGCCCGGAAAGCCTGAAGAGACATAAGCTGGGGCTGAGAGAAGGGTGCAATATGAAGATTTCAGAAAATTTGGATGAGTTATTTTGCCAGTGCTTTCTAATTGGAGGGGGCAATGAGCTAGTACTTTACACTGGGGGATATAATACCGCACCAGGGCAAAGAGTTCAGGGAACACCATTTGGAAAATTACTACTGAATTAGTTAAAGGAGAGTTTAAACTCCATTTTACTTAATATTTAGAGTGTTCTGTAATTATAAAGCTGTTTTTACAGTTTAAAGATAACACACTAATAGTCAAACTCTTTTGGTCACAAACTGATATAACAATACTATCTACCTCTAGTTGCAAGAATACTGATGTATAACACAGATGGTAAATCCCAAGAACAAAGTTTCTCAATGACAACATGCCAAGTAAATCTCTGATCTAGACTAGACGACAGATGGTACACAACAACATTGAGCAAAAATTTTGCTAATAGTTACTCTGGTATCACTCAGCTCAACTAAAGGGCTATGCAGCACACAAACCTTGGAACATAATTCTCAACATAACTGGCAGAATTCTCTGGTGGGATTCTCTGGTCCCACTAGCAGCACATCCTGCCTGTGGGTTTCGTGGCAGCTTTGGGTGGCATAAATGGGAAATCCCATTGACAGTGGCAGGACCAGAGAATCCCACAGCTAGCGAACAGCGTGCCGCCTTTCACCATCAGGGAGCACTCATCCAGGAGGCTGGAGAATCATAGAAACTAGAAGCAGGAGGAGGCCATTCAGCCCTTCGAGCCTACTCCGCCACTCATCTTGATCATGGTTGATCATCGAATTCAATATTCTGATCCCCCCTTCCCCCCATATCCCTTTAGCCCCAAGAGTTATATCTAATTTCATCTTGTAATCAGACAATGTTTTGGCCCCAACTACATTCGGAGGTAGTGAATTCCACATTCACCACCCTCTGAGTGAAGAAATGTCTCCTCATCTCAGTTCTAAAAGGTTTTCCCCTTATCCTCAAACTATGACCCCTAGTTCTGGATGCCCCCACCATTGGGAACATTCTTTCTGAATCTACCTTGTCTAACCCTGTTAGAATCTTATAAATTTCTATGAGAACCCTCTCACTCTTCTAAACTCCAGTGAATATAATCCTAACCGACTTAGTCTCTCCTCATATGACAGACCTGCCATCCCAGGAATCAGCCTGGCAAACCTTCGCAGTCCTCCCTCTAAAGGAAGGACATCTTTCCTCAGAGAAGGACACCAAACCTGCAGGTGTGGCCTCACCAACGCCCTATATAATTGCAGCAAAACATCCCTATCCCCTCACTCTGAAGGTCAACATCCCATTTGCCTTCTTTACTGCCTGCTGTACCTGCATGTTGACTTTCAGCGACTGATGCACAAGGACTCCAAAGTCTCGTTGAGTATCCACCTCTCTGTGGAATTCCCTGCCCAGTTAAGCAGTTGAGGCTACCTCATTGAATGTTTTTAAAGCAAGGATAGATACATTTTTGAACAGTAAAGGAATTAAGGGTTATGGTGACAGGGCAGGCAAGTGGAGCTGAGTCCATGAAAAGATCAGCCATGATCTTATTGAATGGTCGAGCAGGCTCGAGAGGCCAGATGGACTACTCCTGCTCCTAGTTCTTATGTTCTCTCAATTTACACCCATTCAAGTAATAATCTGTCTTCCTATTATTGCTACCAAAGTGGATAACCTCACATTTATCCACATTATACTGCATCTGCCATGCAGATGCCCACACACTCAGCCTGTCCAAATCAAGCTGAAGCATCTCTGCACCCTCCTCACAACTCACCGTCCCACCCAACTTTGTATCATCTGTGAATGTGGAGATAATACCTTCAATTCCCTCTTCCAAATCATTAATATATAATGTGAACAGTTGGGGTCTTAACACAGATCCCTGCAGAATCCCACTAGTCACTGACTGCCAATCAGAAAAAGACCCAATTACGCCAACTCTTTGCTTCCTATCTGCTAACCAGCTTTCTATCCATTTTAAGATATTATCTGCAATCTTGTCCAACATTTCCAGATTACAAGTGGGATTTTTCCCATCCCATTGGCTGCGGAAATCGTAACGGGCGGCACAGAAAGATCAGCAGGTCATTTTAAGGTCCGTTGACCTCACGAAGGAATTTCCGGTCTTGGGGCATGCAGCTGGAAAATCCTGCCCTGCATTTATATAGCACCTATTGCAATCTCAGGCCATCTCAAACGCCAGTTATGTAGTTTTGAAGTATAGTTATTGTTGTAAAAATGTAAGATACATGGTTAAGAGGCTTATTAACTCACAGGCATCTGTTGGGACAACAGAAAGACCCTTTTCCTCCTATCCTCAAGAAGTTGACAATTTTATTAAAGCATGAAGTTACAACTAAACAGTTAGGAGATATGCAGTTGACCACTAAAAAACTAGGAAATATGCAGTCAAGGAAGCTCAACTCAATTGAGCAAAGAATTGAATTAATAATTCGAATGTTGATGATGAATTGATTATCTGGTCATCTTTTCTGAAGTTTGCAAGTAAGAGGGGCAATTATCCGGAAGAGACTAGAAAAGAGACAAGGAAAACTTCACTCAGGAATAGAAAGAAATTTATGCAGCTGAAGCTGTCAAAAGACCTCAGTTCATTTAGAGAAAGCTAACAATTGTTATGACAAGTTAATCCAATAGCTTGAATTCTTGAAGTGCAAGAAATAGAGAGTAACGGTTAAATAAAACAAAAAAATGACACACATGAACCTGGAATGAAAGGTAGCTGCAGAGTACTGAAGAAAGGCATAAACTGGATGTCACAGGCAACACATCGTAGAAAGAGAGAGGGCCACCACAGAGCAACATTATACAGTGCAATGATTTGCTGAGTACAGAGGTCGTAACCCTTTAATTAATATTATCTAGCTAATTAAAGACTATATAATTCTTCTGAGTCATGCTGAAACATAAAACTAGCTGCAGTTAGTGTAATCCTCTAAACTGACAGCCGCATGAGGAAAATTATATGGAAATGAAGCTGGCTAAGGCTGTTCTACTGTAATACTGAGCTGAAATATCAGATTGGATTGAACTCAGTTAATGCTACCCCCAGATATTATTTGATGGTTACTCTGATTATCATGATGGGTGTGTGTGTAGCGATTTATGAAAATAAAGTGGTGAAAAAGATGTAGATTTTAAGTATTGTTTGGAGATATGCCTTTATACACAGTTGCCTGCTGTGTACTGTGGCCTGGCATAGTCATATGACTCTGAGTTATATGATGGCTGATGTCATTCCTTTGAGTAAAGGATTGAGGCAGACTCCATTTTACCCACCACATGGACCACGTTGTCATAAATCTGCAGCTGAAATTGAGTGGGTTTTGATCACTGGATAAATAGAGCAAACCACTGTGAAAAACAACAGAGAATATTAAAACTTTCTGCAGGACATGGAGATCTACTTTGAACCCTCTATGAATGTGACTTATGAAGTTTTATGTGTTCAATATCAGAGCTCAGAAAGATTGATCAGTATGTGACTGAATCTGGAGTCCACAACTGAAGGATGAGCTGATCAGAGATAAGGTTGGCTTAACAACAAGAGAACTCACCATGACAGCATGTCTGCTGAGAAATGAGAAACCTACTTTCAAGAAAGCCATTGACAAGTGCAGAAGTTCATGGGTGGCACTGTAGCACAATGGTTAGCACTGCTGCCTCACAGCACCAGAGACCTGGGTTCAATTCCTGGCTTGGGTCACTGTCTGTGTGGAGTTTGCATGTTCTCCCAGTGTCTGTGTGGGTTTCCTCTGGGTGCTCCGGTTTCCTCCCACATTCTGAAAGACGTGCTGGTTAGGTGCATTGATCCAAACAGGTGCCGGAGTGTGGCGACTAGGGGAATTAATTGCAGTGTTACTGTAAGCCTTACTTGTGACTAATAAATAAACTTTTTAAGTTCTGAAGCGATTAATCCTCAGCTGAAGAGTATTGATAGGAGAACTGACGAGGCTTTGTGGTCTACAGAGAGGCAGTTCATATTTCATAAGAACAGACAATGGAAAAGGGAAGAACTATTTAAAAAAGGCCAGCAGAAAGATCAAGGCAAGAGTACTGGATGTAAATATTGCGGAGGCCACCACAACAAAGACAAGGAAGCATGCCTAGCCTAGGGAAAGCAATGTTCTAACTGAAAGCAGCTGAATCACTTCATGAAAAGAAAGCTTATAAAATGGTTGAGGGAGAGATGTTGGACGATGATTATGACAAATCACCTTACATCCTAGAACAGGTTGGCATGTCAAGTCTCAAGGTAAAATGGTCGGAGACTATTGGAATGATGACTGCAGAAGGAGTGGTTCAAGTTAATGTGAAGTGTCAGATAGACACTGGTGTTACGAGCAACATCATGAGCTTTCAGATCTGTGTGAAGTTGCTCAAGGTGGTGATCAGAAAATTAAGCCATTGAAGGTAAAGTTGAGGTTATGTGATGGAATGAAGCTCACTCCAAGAGGACAAACTAAGCTGAGAGCCCAACGCAGTGGGAAGAATGAAAATCTATAGCTCCGGATAGTAAACACTAAGCACAATCCCCTCATCTCAGATGAAACAAATTAAAAGCTTGGTCTGGTTAAGTTTGCAGCGACCAAGAGATGTGAAGGCAGTGCAACAATTTGTAGGATTTGTGAACTACCTAGCAATGTTCACTCCACTTTGTCATCGGAATATGAACCTCTACGCAATCTCAATGCAAATAATGTTTAGTGATATTGAGGCACAGAACAAGAGGCAGCATTCACTCAGTGACAACAACGCCAGTGCTGAGGTTCCATGATGGCAACAAGTGACTGCAGTGGGATGCCAGTGAACAGGACTTCATGCAGCAAGAACAACCAGTTACATTTGCATCCAGAATGTTAGCGCAAATTGTGTGCACAGATTGAGAGAGTGTCTGGATATTGTCTTTGCTTGTGAGTATTTTAATCAGTATCTGTTTTAGAAATGGAAAGTGACAGTAGGAACTGACCACAAGCTAATTCAAAGCATCATTTTCAAACCACTTCTATCTGCTCCGAAAGGCCTGCAAAGGATGTTGATTAATTTGCAGAGATACCATTTGGAAGTGAAGCTACAAGCAGGGTGAGCAGATGTACATCGCCAACTTGACGTCGAGAACAGCAGTCCCTTTGAATTAGGTTGATGGTGTTGGTACAGAGTGTGAAATCTTCCAGATTCAACAAGAAACAATCACAAAATATGCCCAAAGTTATCAACCCAGCAGGGACATTGGGTGGAATCATCCTTTCTTGGCGGGTGTCCTGCCCGTTGCCTGAAAAAGCAGTAAGACACCCCCATTGACGCTGAGGACGAAAGGCCACCATGTCCTCTGCCCATCAGACAGTTCAGTAGACAGCAGTGGGCCTTCCTGCAGACTGAGGACACTGGAAGACCACCCGCCAAGAGCTGCCAGCCAATCAGAGCCAGTAGCCCTTGCACCCAGAAGCGCCACACTCTCAACTACATTTTCAAGTTTTGTGCCATCTGTAATCTTTGAAGCTATGCCCAGTATTAGCAAGTCTGGGTCACGAATATAATTCAAAAAGAGCTCTGATCTCATCACAGGCCCCTCCAGGACCCTACACTGCACATGCCCCTCCAAACTGAAAAATAACCATAAGACCATAAGACCATAAGACATAGGAGCGGAAGTAAGGCCATTCGGCCCATCGAGTCCACTCCACCATTCAATCATGGTTGATTTCAACTCCATTTACCCGCTCTCTCCCCATAGCCCTTAATTCCTCGAGAAATCAAGAATTTATCAATTTCTGTCTTGAAGACGCTCAACGTCTCGGCCTCCACAGCCCTCTGTGGCAATGAATTCCACAGACCCACCACTCTCTGGCTGAAGAAATTTCTCCTCATCTCTGTTCTAAAGTGACTCCCTTTTATTCTAAGGCTGTGCCCCCGCGTCCTAGTCTCCCCTGTTAATGGAAACAACTTCCCTACGTCCATCCTATCTAAGCCGTTCATTATCTTGTAAGTTTCTATCAGATCTCCCCTCAACCTCCTAAACTCCAATGAATATAATCCCACGATCCTCAGACGTTCATCGTATGTCAGGCCTACCATTCCTGGGATCATCCGTGTGAATCTCCGCTGGACCCGCTCCAGTGCCAGTATGTCCTTCCTGAGGTGTGGGGCCCAAAATTGCTCACAGTACTCCAAATGGGGCCTAACCAGTGCTTTATAAAGCCTCAGAAGTACATCCCTGCTTTTGTATTCCAAGCCTCTTGAGATAAATGACAACATTACATTTGCTTTCTTAATTACGGACTCAACCTGCAAGTTTACCTTTAGAGAATCCTGGACTAGGACTCCCAAGTCCCTTTGCACTTTAGCATTATGAATTTTGTCACCGTTTAGAAAATAGTCCATGCCTCTATTCTTTTTTCCAAAGTGTACGACCTCGCACTTGCCCACGTTGAATTTCATCAGCCACTTCTTGGACCACTCTCCTAAACTGTCTAAATCTTTCTGCAGCCTCCCCACCTCCTCAATACTACCTGCCCCTCCACCTATCTTTGTATCATCGGCAAACTTGGCCAGAATGCTCCCAGTCCCGTCATCTAGATCGTTAATATATAAAGAGAACAGCTGTGGCCCCAACACTGAACCCTGCGGGACACCACTTGTCACCGGTTGCCATTCTGAGAAAGAACCTTTTATCCCAACTCTCTGCCTTCTGTCTGACAGCCAATCGTCAATCCATGTTAGTACCTTGCCTCGAATACCATGGGCCCTTATTTTACTCAGCAGTCTCCCGTGAGGCACCTTGTCAAAGGCCTTTTGGAAGTCAAGATAGATAACATCCATTGGCTCTCCTTGGTCTAACCTATTTGTTATCTCTTCAAAGAACTCTAACAGGTTTGTCAGGCACGACCTCCCCTTACTAAATCCATGCTGACTTGTCTTAATCCGACCCTGCACTTCCAAGAATTTAGAAATCTCATCCTTAACGATGGATTCTAGAATTTTGCCAACAACTGAGGTTAGGCTAATTGGCCTATAATTTTCCATCTTTTTTCTTGTTCCCTTCTTGAACAGTGGGGTTACAACAGCGATTTTCCAATCCTCTGGGACTTTCCCTGACTCCAGTGACTTTTGAAAGATCATAACTAACGCCTCCACTATTTCTTCAGCTATCTCCTTTAGAACTCTAGGATGTAGCCCATCTGGGCCCGGAGATTTATCAATTTTCAGACCTTTTAGTTTCTCTAGCACTTTCTCCTTTGTGATGGCAACCATATTCAACTCTGCCCCCTGACTTTCCTGAATTGTTGGGATATTACTCATGTCTTCTACTGTGAAGACTGACGCAAAGTACTTATTAAGTTCCTCAGCTATTTCCTTGTCTCCCATCACTAGATTACCAGCGTCATTTTGGAGCGGCCCAATGTCTACTTTTGCCTCCCGTTTGTTTTTAATGTATTTAAAGAAACTTTTACTATCATTCCTAATGTTACTGGCTAGCCTACCTTCATATTTGATCCTCTCCTTCCTTATTTCTCTCTTTGTTATCCTCTGTTTGTTTTTATAGCCTTCCCAATCTTCTGACTTCCCACTACTCTTTGCCACATTATAGGCTCTCTCTTTTGCCTTGATGCATTCCCTGACTTCCTTTGTCAGCCATGGCTGCCTAATCCCCCCTCTGATAACCTTTCTTTTGTTTGGGATGAACCTCTGCACTGTGTCCTCAATTACTCCCAGAAACTCCTGCCATTGCTGTTCTACTGTCTTTCCCATTAGGCTCTGCTTCCAGTCGATTTTTGTCAGTTCCTCCCTCATGCGCCTGTAATTACCTTTATTTAACTGTAGAACCTTCACATCTGATTCTGCCTTCCTTCTTTCAAATTGCAGACTGAATTCTACCATATTATGATCACTGCTTCCTAAGTGTTCCCTTACTTTAAGATCTTTTATCACGTCTGGCTCATTACATAACACTAAGTCCAGAATAGCCTGTTCCCTCGTGGGCTCCATCACAAGCTGTTCCAAAAAGCCATCCTGTAAACATTCAATGAATTCCCTTTCTTTGGGTCCACTGGCAACATTATTTACCCAGTCCACCTGCATATTGAAATCCCCCATGATCACTGTGACCTTGCCTTTCTGACATGCCCTTTCTATTTCGTGGTGCATTTTGTGCCCCTGGTCCTGACCACTGTCAGGAGGCCTGTACATAACTCCCATTATGGTTTTTTTGCCTTTGTGGTTCCTCAACTCTACCCACACAGACTCCACATCGTCTGACCCTATGTCGTTTAGTGCTATTGATTTAATTTCATTTCTAATTAACAAGGCAACCCCGCCCCCTCTACCCACCCCTCTGTCTTTTCGATAGGTTGTGAATCCCTGGATGTTTAACTGCCAGTCCTGAACCCCCTGCAACCACGTCTCTGTGATGCCTACCACATCATACCTGCCAGTCACAATCTGGGCCACAAGCTCATCTATCTTGTTCCGGACACTGCGGGCATTTAAATATAGCACCTTTAATTCCCTATTGACCGTCCCTTTTTGTTTTCGTAGTGTGGTGGACCTTGGTCTACTGAGCCTTTCCAGACACTGTGTCATATTTTGTGAGATGGGGACTATCGTAACCTCTCCTGAGTGCTGTCTTTTCGTGATTTTTTGTAATCCTAAGCAGCTACGCTTCCCACTGATTCCTTCACCTCTTGGTTCCCTGACTTTCCCTTCCCCCCCAATCTCTAGTTTAAAGTCCTATTGACCACCCCATTTACTCTCTTCGCCAGAACACTGATCCCAGCTCGGTCCAGGTGGAGACCATCCCAACGGTATAGGTCCCCCCTGCCCCAAAACTGATGCCAGTGTCCCATGAAAAAGAACCCTTCTTTCCCACACCACTCTTTCAGCCACGTGTTAACTTCCCTTATTCTTGCCTCCCTATGCCAATTTGCACGTGGCTCGGGCAGTAATCCGGAGATTATGACCCTTGAGGACCTGTTTTTTAATTTGAATCCTAGCTCTTTATAATCTCTAAACAGGTCCTCTTTCCTAGACTTGCCTATGTTGTTGGTACCAACATGGACCACAACAACTGGATCCTCCCCCTCCCTCTCCAGTATCCTTTCAAGCCGGTCAGAGATGTCCCGCACCCTAGCACCGGGCAGGCAACATACCATTCACTTTCACTCTCAGCTTTTTGCCCAATAAAACTGAGGTCTTGGTGGACCATAAGCTAAAGTACAGGACTTGCTGCATATCAGGGTGTGAGCAACAGAGTTTCCGATGAATTCAGGTTTCAGGATGGTGAAATATGGAAGGCCAGTCAGGAGGTTTCGGTATATTTCAGAGGTTACAAAAGGATGGATGAGGGATTCAGTGGCAGCAAAACTGAGGCAGGAGTGGAGATGGCTGATGCTCTGTAGGTGTTTTTTTAATAAGAAGAGGATATGGGATCTGAGCTGAGATTAAGCTCTGGGTCAAATGCTGAGGTTGAAAACCATCTGGTTCAAACTGAAATCGACGATAATGGAATCAGTGCTGCCGGAAAATAATGTGTAATTGGGTGATGATCGCTTTGGCCTTCCCAGTGTTTCCTTGAAGGAAATTGCATTTTATCTGGATGTCAGACAGACCTTACAATTAACTCTTTTGAATTTAAGTCATCAATACCATTTTGTATTTCAAATGTCACTTGGTTCTGTTAAATGGTTATAAATCAACTACTGCTGAGATGCTGTGAAACTTAAGATACCGTTAGAGTCGCGATGTTTCAGATTATAATGATGGTTCTTAAGAATTAATTTACCTTTATTATAATTGCCATTATGTAATGCTATGTTAACATTGACTACATATTTCTATAGAATTACTTTGAAGGTGCAGCAGAACCAATTGGACCCAACATATCAATGCGCTATTTACATGATAGACTAGTTTCTTCCCACTCAAATTCCTTCCCTAGCCTTGCCCCCAAATCCCTCTTTCCTTTTCCCTTCCTGATGCATTAAGCCTGTGCTTAAATACATCAATGTCGTCAGCTTTAACCACACTACGTCATAGCAAGTATCACATTTTTCACCAATCTCTCGGTAAAGAAATTCCTCCTAAACGCTTCATCTGATCAGTTATTGGAAATCTTATATTTGTCCCTTAGTCATTACAAATGACTAAATTAGACACACATGCTCACTTGCTTGAAATGGTGATGATTAGTGTCAAAATTAACTATGAGTGGGTTCCCCTGTAAGACAGAACATTAAAGTTCCAGTTAGGTCTAAAAGAGTCTCTTTCCACCTTGGACTGTGATATTCAGTTAAGATATTGGGATCACTCCACTTGGTGTAATACCATGTTCCTGAGGCAATTGGTTCAACTTTTATAATTGACAATGTCAGTTGAACTGTGTTAGACCATAAGACACAGGAGCAGAATTAGGCCACCCGACCCATCGAGTCTGCTCCACCATTCAATCATGGCTGATTATTTTCTCATCCACATTCCCCTGCCTTTTCCCCATAACCCCTGATCCCCTTATCAATCAAGAACCTATCTATCTCTGTCTTAAAGACACTCACTAACCTGGCCTCCACAGCCTTCTGCGTCAAAGAGTTCCACAGATTCACCACTCTCTGGCTGAAGAAATTACTCCTCATCTCTGTTTTAAAGGATCGTCCCTTCAGCCTGAGGTTGTGCCCTCTGGTTCTAGTTTTTCCTACTAATGGAAACATCCTCTCCACTGTCCACTCTATCCAGGCCTCGCAGTATCCTGTAAGTTTCAATAAGATCCCCCCTCATCCTTCTAAACTCCAATGAGTACAGACCCAGAGTCCTCAACCGTTCCTCATACAACAAGCTCTTCATTCGAGGGATCATTCTTGTGAACTCCCTCTGGACCCTTTCCAAGGCCAGCACATCCTTCCTTAGATACGGGGTTCAAAACTGCTCACAATGGGGTCTGACCAGAGCCTTATACAGCCTCAGAAGTACATCCCTGCTCTTGTATTCTAGAATATAGAACATCGAGATTCGGCGGCATAATCAAAAATCCATTGACTTTCGGTGGGGCCTCACGATTCTGGCCGTGGGTGGGGCCAGAAAATGGTTCATCAAGCTGTGCCAGCTCTTTGGTACAACTATGCAATTATTCCCCATCCCTTCCCCAAATCTGTTTCCCGCCATGGGCATGCAAGTATTTCCCCGATTCTCTTTGGATGCTTAACATGATACAGAAGTAAATTAGACATCTTATCATCTTTAGACTTGGTGAAACATTCCAATCCACTCATTGCTGTGTAAGAAAAGAGCAGGAAAGGATTTGCCCAAAACCTCTGGTTAATTCAATTACCTCGGCCTGTACCATTCAGCTTTATTGTAATGTAGCGGTCAGTACTTATGCTGCATGAGGGCACATTCTGCTAGCTGCTGGAATTTGATAGTGAAAGAGCAAATGTTTCAAAGCCATATGCAATCTGAGGTGGTGCAAGCTTTGTGTAACAGGAACATACTGCCATTGTAGATAGTGAAAAACTCCATGTATGGTTACAATACAGAAAGAGGCCATTCAGCCCATCATGTTCATGCCACTTTCTGAAAGAGCAACCTGGCAGGTCCCACTCCTTCACCCTTTCCTCATAGCCCTGAAAATATTGTATTTTCAGATAATTATTCAATTCCCTTTTGAAAGCCATGATTTAATCTGCCATACTCTGCCATCCACCATACTCCCAGCTAGTGCATTCCAGGTTCTAACCATTTGCTGGGTAAATAAGTTATTACTTATGTCGCCGTTGGGTTTTTTTTAACCATTCACCTTGAATCAGTGTCCTCTGGTTAAGAATATAAGAAATAGGTGCAGGAGAAGACCAAACAGCCCATTCAGCCTACTCCACCATTCATTATAATCATGGCTGATGTTGGGTTTCAGCTCCACACTCTCACCTGCTACCCATATGCCTAATTCCCTAAGAGATCCTTCTGTCAATGGGAACAGTTTCTCCCTATCCACCCTTCCAGACCGCTCATGATTTTGGATATCTCTAACAAATCTCCTCTCATCCTTCTATAAGCAGAGCAGTCACAACTTCTCCAATCTATCCTCAAATTTGAAGACCCTCATCACTCGGACCGTTGTTATAAAATCATTTAAGATTTTCTACTCTTTGCTTCAATTTCTAAAACCTAAGATCCTGAATGTCTTATCAAAATAATTCAATTTGGCACATATTTGTGATGTCATAATATTTTAATCAATTTTTAGCCCACCCAATGTCTCCACCACCTTCTCTGTCTCTCTGACTTTGGCATCTTCTCTTTCCTTGATAAATTCAGATGCAAAGTGCTGTAAATACTTCAACTGTGCCACCTGCCTCCTTGCATAGATCTCCTTTCAGTACCACCAAGTGGCCACACTCCTCCCTTTACTATCCTTTCATTATTTATACCAATAGACGACTTTTGAATTCCTATCAGTCTCTTCAGGTAGCTGTCAGCTAGCCATCACTCTCTTCTCAAACTCCCTCTGCTTTTTCAGTACTCCACTCAAATTTATATATTCAGTCTGCTTCTCACTTATATTATGAACCTGATATCTGTCATTTGCACCTTCATCTTACTCTCTGACCCATCATCTAGAGAGCTCTGGCTTTGTTTTTCTTTACTCATTCATGAGATGTTGGTATTGCGGGCTAGTCCAGTGTCTATTCCCCATCCCTCATTGCCCTTGAGAAGATAATGGTGAGCTGCCTTCTTGAACCACTGCAGTCAATGTGGTGTAGGCACACTCAGCGTGCTGTTAGGGAGGGAGTTTCAAGGTTTTGACCCAACAAGTGAAAAGGCGATATATTTTCAAGTCAGGATAGTGAGTGGCTTGGAGAGGATCTTCTAGGTGGTGTTCCCATGCATCTGCTGCCCTTGTTATTTGAGATAATAATGGTCATGGTTTGGAAGGTACTATCTAAGGAGCCTTGGTGAGTTCCTGCAGTGCACATTATAGATAGTGCAACACTGCTGCCAATGTGCATCAATGGTGGAAGGAATGAAAGTTTGTAGATGGTGACTGCTTTACCCTGGATGCCGTCCAGCCTCTTGTGTTCTTGGAGCTTAATTGTCATTCAGCAATGGTAATGCTATTGAATGTCAAGGCATGATGGTTAGTTTCTCTCTTGTTGGAGGTGGTCATTGCCTGACACTTGTATGGCGTGAATGTTACTTGCCACTTGTTAGCCCAAGCCTGGATATTGCTGCATTTGGACATAGACTATATTGGTATCCGAGTATTGTGAATGGTTCCGAACATTGTGCAATCATCAGCGAACATCCACACTTCTGACCTTATGATGGAAGGAAGGTCATTGATGAAGCAGCTGAAGATGGTTGGCCCTGGAACATTATCATAATGAACTCCCGCAGTGATGGAAACTCCTAGAATTGAGGTGATTGAACATCAACAACCATCTTCCCTTGTGCTGGGTATGGCTTCAATCAGTGGAGAGTTTTCCCCGATACCCACCATGACCTATGACTGTGTGGCCAAATTATCTTCCAACTCGATTTTCAAGTTTGCTGACAACACCACCATAGTGGGTCGGATCTCAAACAATGATGAGACAGTGTACAGGAATGAGATAGAGAATCTGGTGAACTGGTTTAACGACAATAATCTCTCCCTCAATGTCAACAAAATGAAGGAGTTTGTCATCAACTTTCGGAAGCATAGTGGAGAACATGCCCCTGTCTACATCAATGGGGACGAAGTAGAAAGGGTCGAGGGCTTCAAGTTTTTAGGTGTCCAGATCACCAACAGCCTGTCCTGGTCTCCCCATGCCGACACGATAGTTAAGAAAGCCCCACCAACGCCTCTACTTTCTCAGAAGACTAAGGAAATTTGGCAGGTCAGCTACAACTCTCATCAACTTTTACAGATGCACCATAGAAAGCATTCTTTCTGGTTGTATCACAGCTTGGCATGGTTCCTGCTCTGCCCAAGACCGCAAGAAACTATAAAAGGTTGTGAATGTAGCCCAATCCATCACGCAAACCAGCCTCCCATCCATTGACTCTGTTCACACCCCGCTGCCTCGGAAAAGCAGCCAGCATAATTAAGGACCCCACACACCCTGGACATTCTCTCTTCCACCTTCTTCTGTCGGGAAAAGGATCCAAAAATCTGAGGTCACGTACCAACCAACTCAAGAACAGCTTCTTCCCTGCTGCTGTCAGACTTTTGAATGGACTTACCTTGCACTAAGATGTAGGGAAAGATCAACTTAGTGCGACAACATTTTCCATTCTCTCCTTTCCTTCTCTATGAACGGCATGCTTTTGTCTATATAGCGTGCAAAAAGCAATACTTTTCACTGTATACTGTATAATAAATCAAATCAAAGTTAATGTTATTGAGGGACAAGTCAAAACCGAGGGGTAAAACTCAGCTTGATTTTTTAGAGGCATAGGTGTCATCTGATGAATGTTTAACAAAAGAATAAAACAGTTATTAAACAAGAAAAGATGAGCTATTGTAACTTCTCTTTCACACCAACAATACCTTTATAGGTGTATGCAGATTCATAAGAATAAAACAAGTGACAAAATCTATCTTACACACTAATGTTTGCAGTAAGTATTTGGTCCATATAAACCAACAGGCAAAATAAAATCAGACACACCACAGTCTGAAACCAAATGGCAAATGCCACCCAAAACAACATCTGTGGATATCTCAGCAATTTCCTCCAGATGCTTGTCACACTGTGAACCAACTGGTCTCATTGGAACTCTGTCTTCCACACAAGGATTTCCAATCTCTGCTTTCAAAGAACACATCTTGGAATCTTCTCCCAAATGACGCTTTCTCTCGAATGTCTTCACCAAAGATCCACCTCCAGGGTATCAGCCTCTTTCTCTGATGTTCCTCTCCCCTGGATCACCACATGCTTTAATGCTCTGCATTCCACACACACACTCAGATATTTTGCCACACCAACAGAACGCCACTGCTTCACAGGCCCGCAGTGAGGAGGAACTGATCTTCTGGCTTTTTGCAAGTGTTAGGGTACGAGATCAGAAACCCCAAGAAATATTATGAGGTTAATAATTACCTGCTATCTTGGCATTAATGTGAGGGTAAGGTGTTTCCCTCCAGGTGTGATTCTACTACCACACTAGGAAGCGTTTATCAAAACAAACTTTATTTAACAATACAGTTTAAATAACTAGCTTAACATTTACCAATTGAATAATACTTAAACATGACAAGATACAGTTCTATATTGCTATCCTATCCCTATGAGTTCCAATTCAAGCAATAATCCTCCTACAGACTTAAAACCCCTCTTCAAAATCAGTTGGCAAACATCACAGACTTACATGCTTGTACTTGTTAACAGTCCGATAGCTTTTTTAAATACCCTTGGAGAGACAGAGAGAGATACCTGTCCTCTTACAACCCTAAACAGCAGACCCCAGAGAGAGACCGTGTGTTTTCCTTGTAAGGTTGGCTATGCTCATTCACATGACTGTGCCAATCAACCTAATCAAAACCCTCCTCTGAAATCCCAGGGGAAAACCCAAATGAATAAAAATGCATTAACTCAGGTTAAAACAAACACCCCACTAAAATCAATAATCTGCCTTGCATCCTCAGCATGTGAGCTATCTGGTGCCCAGGCAAATTGGCATCATAAAACAGAGCTGAATTATAAACATATTCCTTACAAGAAACATGATATAAATACATTCTTAAAGGCACAGTACCATCACACAAGTCCACTTTACATCTACTTCCTGCAGCTCTTTCTCCTTAATTTGGATACTCTTTGTCCACTTTGTACTTTAACTTCTCTGAACAGGACCTGTTTTTGATCACTGTCCTTGTTCCCTGACTTTACTGTCTTCCTGGAACTTTCTTTTGCCCTATTGCCTGGTCTCTATTACCTTTTTTCTGTATTTTGGGACTCGCTTTCTGTCCCTTTGCATTCTCCTGCCTGTTCCAGTAGTTTCTGTGGAATGCTGCTTCCAACTGAACTGAAACTGCTTTTGCTGGGTTTGTGGGCTCCTTGTTGATAGCCAACTGCACAGATTTTCCTACTTTAAAAATCATAAAACCTCATTAAAATGTAGGCATATTTTAAAGTGAAACAAAAACTCATGTCCCTTTCGCACACAACTGCAGAAATATAAATTAAGCTTTCACCTAAAGCTACAACTTAAACATAAAGCTATAACTGATACCCAACACACACAAATATACATGTAAATTGCTTAAAACAATATCTATTTCCTAACACCATCACATAAATACCGATAGGTCAGTTTGAGTCCACAAAAACACATTGATCAGGCACCTTAAAGGAAAAGCTGTTCCCACTGCTGAACTATGATCAGCATCTTTAGAAATTTTGTCCTCCTTTATATACACTGAAAATGAATTAAAATGATTCACAACAATTAGGGCCCATCACTACACAACATGTTACATTTCATAAGCAATGATTTGTTGAGATTTTTCTTGTTGCTTTTCTCACACTTCATGAATATAAAAGGAATGGGTAATGAGGCTCAAACTGATCAAACAATCTCAGATGATGTGATGAACCAACAGAGTGAAGCATTATGTGTTTTCTGGGTATAATCCAGACTGGTTAAAGGCATCAGCTAATTCATTCTCTGTGATTGTATAATTTTCATAACATACGTGATGATTTGGGTAATACTTAAAGGCAGTGCTATTGTTGAAGGCAGACTGGCAACCTGAGGAGGACGGCACGGCGGCGCAGTGGTTAGCATTGCTGCCTCACAGCACTGGGGAGCTGGATTCGATTCCCGGCTTGGGTCACTGTCTGTGTGGAGTTTGCACATTCTCCCTGTGTCTGCGTGGGTTTCCTCTGGGTGCTCTGATTTCCTCCCACAGTCCAAAGATGTGCAGGTTAGGTGGATTGGCTATGCCAGATTCTCCCTCGGTGTACCCGAACAGGTGCCGGAGTGTGGCGACTGGGGGATTTTCACAGTAACTTCATTGCAGTGTTAATGTGACTTGTGACTAATAAATAAACTTCCCTTTTTTTACTTTAAGAACAGCAGGGAACTGCTCAATTGTTTTACATTCGGATTTAACTGATACAAAATATTGTCCATTATGTATAAGAAAAAGAAAATCTCAAAGTCCTTCACAGCCAATGAAATACTTCTGAAGGGCAATGTTGTACAGTATGTAGAGATATGTTTATTGCTTACCTCAAAAACTGAATCTTTGTCTGACTGTGACCCTGAAGAATAGGAAGCACCTGGCCGTATCAGAGAAACTGCCACCTTGTTAATCTTGAAGAGTAATTTAGGACCCTCCTATAAGCTTCACAGACCAAATTAAAAGAAAGCTACACAAAGGCCATCTGCATTTCATAACCCAAGCTGGCCAACCAGAGTCTACACGTCTGCTGAGACAAAGGGCCCTTTTCAATTCTTAATGGCTGGGACATGTAAGCATTTCAGGGACCTAGACCAGGGATACATGTCCTTTGTCAAAAGCAGTGGCAGCTTCTAACTGGTAGTTTCACAGACAAGGAGCTCTTGCCCAGGATGCACACCTGATCCCATCTACACTGCTTCTACTGGAAAGCCTGTGTCATTGCCAAGAGACATCTCTGCATATCTATCTCATTGTGTGAAGCTAACTCCACCAAATAAATCATTGACTGTGATTCTGGACTCTGGAATATATGTGAAACACTATTTTTTCTGTGGTCTCTGTACTATAAATCTTTCTTTTCTCCATCCCTCTTTTATTGTATGACTGACTGTAAAGGAGAAAACATTGAACGTATGCAAATAAATTAGCCCTTTAACTTCATCCTATCTTGGATTTCCAAGAATTAGGACAAGTCAGCATGGATTTAGTAAGGGGAGGTCGTGCCTGACAAACCTGTTAGAGTTCTTTGAAGAGATAACAAATAGGTTAGACCAAGGAGAGCCAATGGATGTTATCTATCTTGACTTCCAAAAGGCCTTTGACAAGGTGCCTCACGGGAGACTGCTGAGTAAAATAAGGGCCCATGGTATTCGAGGCAAGGTACTAACATGGATTGACGATTGGCTGTCAGACAGAAGGCAGAGAGTTGGGATAAAAGGTTCTTTCTCAGAATGGCAACCGGTGACAAGTGGTGTCCCGCAGGGTTCAGTGTTGGGGCCACAGCTGTTCTCTTTATATATTAACGATCTAGATGACGGGACTGGGGGCATTCTGGCCAAGTTTGCCGATGATACAAAGATAGGTGGAGGGGAAGGTAGTATTGAGGAGGTGGGGAGGCTGCAGAAAGATTTAGACAGTTTAGGAGAGTGGTCCAAGAAGTGGCTGATGAAATTCAACGTGGGCAAGTGCGAGGTCTTGCACTTTGGAAAAAAGAATAGAGGCATGGACTATTTTCTAAACGGTGACAAAATTCATAATGCTAAAGTGCAAAGGGACTTGGGAGTCCTAGTCCAGGATTCTCTAAAGGTAAACTTGCAGGTTGAGTCCGTAATTAAGAAAGCAAATGTAATGTTGTCATTTATCTCAAGAGGCTTGGATTACAAAAGCAGGGATGTACTTCTGAGGCTTTATAAAGCACTGGTTAGGCCCAATTTGGAGTACTGTGGGCAATTTTGGGCCCCACACCTCAGGAAGGACATACTGGCACTGGAGCGGGTCCAGCGGAGATTCACACGAATGATCCCGGGAATGGTAGGCCTGACATACGATGAACGTCTGAGGATCGTGGGATTGTATTCATTGGAGTTTAGGAGGTTGAGGGGAGATCTAATAGAAACTTACAAGATAATGAACGGCTTAGATAGGATGGACGTAGGGAAGTTGTTTCCATTAGCAGGGGAGACTAGGACGCGGGGGCACAGCCTTAGAATAAAAGGGAGTCACTTTAGAACAGAGATGAGGAGAAATTTCTTCAGCCAGAGAGTGGTAGGTCTGTGGAATTCATTGCCACAGAGGGCTGTGGAGGCCGAGACGTTGAGCGTCTTCAAGACAGAAATTGATAAATTCTTGATTTCTCGAGGAATTAAGGGCTATGGGGAGAGAGCGGGTAAATGGAGTTGAAATCAACCATGATTGAATGGTGGAGTGGACTCGATGGGCCGAATGGCCTTACTTCCGCTCCTATGTCTTATGGTCTTATGGTCTTATGGATTTACTGTGGAGTTATAATAGAAAACTGGGTTACATAAAACAGGATTGGGAAACACGCTACTGTTTATAAAGGGGGAAACAGAACATCTTACTGTTTATAGATGGGTAATCAGAGGAGAAATTAGTAAAGATTAAATTAATACTCCTCCATTTTTAAGTTCATTTTATGGGATTTGAGTGCAACTGGCTAGACCAGCATTTATTGCCCATCCCTAATTGTTCTACAGGGATGGTGCAGGAGGGAGGGATTCAGATACCTGGATAATTGGGGGTCATTCTGGGGTAGGTGGGACCTCTACAAGCGGGATGGTCTACACCTGAACCAGAGGGGTACCAATATCCTGGGGGGGGGGGGGGGGGGGGGGGGGGGTGGGGGAAATTTGCTAATGCTCTTCGGGAGGGTCTAAACTAATTCAGCAGGGGGATGGGAACCTGAATTGTAGCTCCAGTGTACAGGAGGTTGAGAGTAGTGAGGTCATGAATAAGGTTTCAAGGTCGCAGGAGTGTACCGGCAGGCAGGAAGGTGGTTTGAAGTGTGTCTACTTCAACGCCAGGAGCATCCGGAATAAGGTGGGTGAACTTGCAGCATGGGTTGGTACCTGGGACTTCGATGTTGTGGCCATTTCAGAGACATGGATAGAGCAGGGACAGGAATGGTTGTTGCAGGTTCCGGGGTTTAGATATTTCATAAGATCAGGTAAGGTGGTAAAAGAGGGGGAGGTGTGGCATTGTTAGTCAAAGACAGTATTACAGTGGCAGAAAGAACGTTTGATGAGGACTTGTCTACTGAGGTAGTATGGGCTGAGGTTAGAAACAGGAAGGGAGAGGTCACCCTGTTGGGAGTTTTCTATAGGCCTCCGAAAAGTTCCAGAGATGTAGAGGAAAGGATTGCAAAGATGATTCTGGATAGGAGCGAAAGTAACAGGGTAGTTGTTATGGGGGACTTTAACTTTACAAATATTGACTGGAAAAGCTATAGTTTGAGTACTTTAGATGGGTCAGTTTTTGTCCAATGTGTGCAGGAGGGTTTCCTGACACAGTATGTAGATAGGCCAACAAGAGGCGAGGCCACATTGGATTTGGTACTTGGTAATGAACCAGGCCAGGTGTTAGATTTGGAGGTAGGTGAACACTTTGGTGATAGTGACCACAATTTGGTTATGTTTACTTTAGCGATGGAAAGGGTTAGGTATATACCGCAGGCAAGAGTTATAGCTGGGGGAAAGGAAATTATGATGCGATTAGGTGAGATTTAGGATGCATAGGATGTGGAAGGAAACTGCAGGGGATGGGCACAATTGATATGTGGAGCTTGTTCAAGGAACAGCTACTGTCAGGCAGGGAGGAAGTGGTCGAGCGAGGGAACCGTGGTTTACGAAAGAAGTTGAATCTCTTGTGAAGATGAAGAAGGAGACTTATGTAAAGATGAGACGTGAAGGCTCAGTTAGGGCGCTTGAGAGTTACAAGTTAGCCAGGAAGGACCTAAAGAGAGAGCTAAGAAGAGCCAGGAAGGGACATGAGAAGTCTTTGGCAGGTAGGATCAAGGAAAACCCTAAAGCTTTCTATAGGTATGTCAGGAATAAAAGAATGACTAGGGTAAGATTAGGGCCAGTCAAGGACAGTAGTGGGAAGTTGTGCGTGGAGTCCAAAGAGATAGGAGAGGTGCTAAATGAATATTTTTCGTCAGTATTCACACAGGAAAAAGACAATGTTGTCGAGGAGAATACTGAGATACAGGCTATTAGACTAGACGGGATTGATGTTCATAAGGAGGAGGTGCTAGCAATTCTGGAAAGTGTGAAAATAGATAAGTCCCCTGGGCCAGATGGGATTTATCCTAGGATTCTCTGGGAGGCTAGGGAGGAGATTGCAGAGCCTTTGATCTTTATGTCGTCATTGTCTACAGGAATAGTGCCAGAAGACTGGAGGATAGCAAATGTTGTCCCCTTGTTTAAGAAGGGGAGTAGAGACAACCCTGGTAATTATAGACCGGTGAGCCTTACTTCTGTTGTAGGCAAAGTTTTGGAAAGGATAAGAGATAGGATTTATAATAATCTAGAAAGGAATAATTTGATTAGGGATAGTCAACACGGTTTTGTGAAGGGTAGGTCGTGCCTCACAAACGTTATTGAGTTCTTTGAGAAGGTGACCAAAGAGGTAGATAAGGGTAAAGCAGTTGATGTGGTGTATATGGATTTCAGTAAAGCATTTGATAAGGTTCCCCACAGTAAACTATTGCAGAAGATACGGAGACATGGGATTGAGGGTGATTTAGCGGTTTGGATCAGAAATTGGCAAGCTGTAAGAAGACAGAGGGTGGTGGTTGATGGGAAATGTTCATCCTGGAGTTCAGTTACTAGTGGTGTACCGCAAGGATCTGTTTTGGGCCACTGCTGTTTATCATTTTTATAAATGACCTGAATGAGGGCATAGAAGGATGGGTTAGTAAAGTTGCGGATGACACTAAAGTTGGTGGAGTTGTGGACAGTGCGGAAGGATGTTGCAGGTTACAGAGGGACATAGATAAGCTGCAGAGCTGGGCTGAGAGGTGGCAAATGGAGTTTAATGGGGAAAAGTGTGAGGTGATTCACTTTGGAAGGAGTATCAGGAATACAGAGTACTGGGCTAATGGTAAGATACTTGGTAGTGTGGATGAGCAGAGAAATCTCGGTGTCCATGTGCATAGATCCCTGAAAGTTGGCACCCAGGTTGATAGGGTTGTTAAGAAGGCGTATGGTGTGTTAGCTTTTATTGGTAGAGGATGGAGTTCTGGAGCCATGAGGTCATGTTGCAGCTGTACAAAACTCTGGTGCGGCCGCATTTGGAGTATTGCGTACAGTTCTGGTCGCCGCATTATAGGAAGGATGTGGAAGCGTTGGAAAGGGTGCAGAGGAGATTTACCAGGATGTTGCCTGGTATGGTGGGAAGGTCTTATGAGGAAAGGCTGAGGGACTTGAGGCTGTTTTCGTTAGAGAGAAGAAGGTTAAGAGGTGACTTAATAGAGGCATACAAGATGATCAGAGGATCAGATAGGGTGGACAGTGAGAGCCTTTTTCCTCGGGTGGTGATGGCTAGCATGAGGGGACACAGCTTTAAATTGAGGGGTGATAGATATAGGACAGATGTCAGAGGTAGGTTCTTTACTCAGAGAGTAGTAAGGGATTGGAATGCCCTGCCTGCAACAGTAGTGGACTCGCCAACATTAAGGGCATTTAAATGGTCATTGGATAAACATATGGATGATATTGGAATAGTGTAGGTTAGATGGGCTTTAGATTGGTTTCACAGGTCGGCGTAACATCGAGGGCTGAAGGGCCTGTACTGCGCTGTAATGTTCTATGTTCTTGAGAAGATGATGGTGAACTCCCTTCTTGAACTGCTGTAGTTCATGTAGTGTAGGTACACCCATAGTGATATTAGGAAGGGAGTTCCTGGATTTTTTTCATTCATTCGTGGGACATGGGTGTCGCTGGTTGGCCAGCATTTATTGCTCATCCCTAGTTGCTCGAGGGCAGTTGAGAGTCAACCACATTGCTGTGGATCTGGAGTCACATTTAGGCCAGACCAGGTAAGGATGGCAGATTTCCTTCCCTAAAGGACATTAGTGAACCCGATGGGTTTTCCGACAATCAACAATGGTTTCATGGTCATCAGTAGATTCTTAATTCCAGATATTGGCTCAGTGACAATGAAGGAATGGTGATATCGTTCCTCGTCAGGATGGTGTGTGACTTGTATGTGGCAGTGTTTCCATATTCCTCTAAGTAGTAGAGGTCACAGGTTTGGAAAGTTTTGTTGAAGAAGCCTTGGTGAGGTGCTGCAATGCATCTTGTAGATGGTGGCGAAGGGAGTGAATGTTGGTGGAAGGGGTGGCAATCAAGCGGGCTACTTTGTCTTGCATGGTGATGACCTTCTTGAGTGTTGTGGCAATGGTGAAATAAGTATCTATTGTATTGGAAGGAAATTTGACAGCCAATTTGTCGACAGCAAAGTCTAACAAATAGTAAAGAGATAAACAATCAGATAATCTGTTTTTAGTTATGTTGATGATGGGATACATGTTGGTCAAACTTTTGTTGCAACCCTTCTAGTTAAAGAGATTGAAATGTGCACACTATCCCAGGATTGAGTCTCACCACAGCCCTTCTTTATTCTTATAGTCCACCCCGAAGCAGGAAAGGTCAACATAGTTTTCCTAATTGCTTGCTGTATTTGCAAGTTAACTTTCTATGATTTGTGTACAAGAACATTCAAATTCCTGTGCATACTAATATTTACTAATCTCTCACCTCGTGAAAATATTCTGCTCTTCTATTTTCCTAAGAGCTTGTGAGAAGAGACACACAGGGTAAAAATCATAGATTATTGGATTCTCACAGAAGGTGTTCATTCGGCTCATTGCATTGTGTAGGTTGTTTGAAAGATGTACCTAATGCTCCCTCGACTCATTTTCATAGCCCTGCATTTTTTTTCCTTCCAGAGACACTACCCTCCCAGTTTCTCCACACAACTGAAAACCCTCATCAGAACTTAGGAAACACCGGCATTGTTGGGCTTCCTTGGTGAGGCATTTAATGGTTAGAGGAGGGGCGAGAGCTGTCTGGCACAGATCAGGAAATGACTGCAACGTGTGGTGCTGATAGGATCTGAAGTCACCGAGGCCTCCCCTTAGCATTGGAGTTGAAGTTTGAGGACAGCTCGGCGGCTTGGAGGAGTTCCACTTGATACAATCTGATTCCAGCTTTCTGGACTCCCGCGATGGGCAGAGAGCAGGATCTTTCTGACTGACTGTCTCTCTCTCTCTCTCTCTCTGAATGCCCGGGTTTCCCAGTCGGTGAGCTGGCGGAGACACGGCAGTCGCCCTCCCCACACCCAGCGCTCTCACCACGGCTCACAGAGGCAGGCGCTTCTGAGATGCAGCTGATGCTCACCAAACTGAAGGAATTCTCTTCCAAAGCCAACAGGTTCGCGGACGGGAGAGGCAGGAGCAGCCAGGCCGGGCTCTGTAAGGCGCAGAGCTCTCCTGGCATCGACTGGAAGCCGCAGGGCAAGAGGCAGACGATAGATATGGAGAAAGCACTGGAGTGGCTCAAATGGGAACTGGTGAGAAATGGGATTTAAACAGAGATAGTCTGACCCCCCAGGGAAATGCGGAAGAAATAGAAAAGAGAAAGTTATGGAATAAAACTGAGCAGATATGTCACTGTCTATGGAGAGAGAAACAGTGTTAATGTTTTAGGCTCAATATGACTTTAGAACTGAGGGAAAATATTTGCATTAATTGGGGAATTAGGATTAACCAAAATAATCCGGGTTTGGAAATCCAGGAATAAGTTTGTGAGGCGGTGGGAAGGAATAACGAGGGAACTGTAGCGAAATTGGGAATAATTGAATTAATCCCAGATATTATACCAGGTAGGCAGTCACGGAAAGGGATGGGAATAGAGTGGGGCTAGATATTAGGAAAACCTGCAGAGTGTGGAAAGAGGTGAGGATTACCAGAGATAGACTGGGTCAGAGATGGGGGTTAACCAGGGAATGTCTGGGCCAGAGATGAAGGAAGGATTCTGGATCATTGAAATGGATCAGTGAGGGAGAGGGAGGAAGAGACTGGTATTGAACATGGGTAATCTCGGTGAGGAAAACTGGGAAAAGAATCAGGCATTCTAAATCAGAGATTGGGGAAAAGAGAGAGGGATTAACCAGGGATACTCTGGGTCAGAAATATGGAAAATAGATTTGGAGTAATAGGGATTAGGATTAATTGGAGCAACAGGAATAGACTGGAACAGGAAGTGGGAAAATAAATGGACTAGCCTGGGGTGGAGAGCGGGCAAAGAATTTTTAAAAATTCATTTGTGGGACATGGGCATCGCTGGCTAGCCAACATTAATTGCCCATCCCTAGTTGCCCTTGTTCAGACATCTTGAGAATCAACTCGCATTGCTGTAGCTCTGGAGTCACCTGTAGGCCAGACCAGGTAAAGAAGGCAAACGTCCTTCCCTAAAGGACATTAGTGAACCAGATGGGTTTTTCCCACAATCAACAATGGTTTCGTGGTCATCAGTGCATTCTTAATTCCAGATATTTTTTCTTGAATTCAAATTCCACTATTTGCCATGGCAGGATTCGAACCCGGGTTCCCAGAACATTAGCTGAGTTTCTGGAGTAAGAGTCTAGTGATATCACAAAGTCATCGACACCCTTTGGGATAATGGGATAGCCTGGAGTGGCCAAAAGAAATGGGATAATGGAGCAGAGAATGGAGAAAAGATGGAATAGCTTGGGGCAGAGTGGGAAAAGAGATGGAATAGTCTGGAGCAGAGAGAGTAGGATAAGAAAGAATTTGTTAGGAATAATTCAACTCAGTCAAAATGGTAAGCAGATTATACTGTAATAGTCCAGTAAATTAATTTAACTACACCCTCCTATTAATGTCTTGAAGTGTGAAGAATGAAGGAAAGGTTGTCAAGGGTTTTCAGTATATACATGTCTGTGACATAACCCTGGTACAGAGGGAGTGAGCCTCTCTACTTTGCTCCAAAATTATAGTATATATATAAAAAAAACTCATGCAAATTATGATAAACATGCAAAAGAAGAATGCATATCTGTCTGCCTGTGATTTGATATTTTAGCCAAAGTTACACTATTATTGGATGGGTAACAGCAGTCCTGTCGTTCTAATATTGGATTAGTTATCTGGCGGCTGAATTCCCACAGTAACATTTCGTCAAATTCAACAACAAATCTGTTTAAAATATGGGATGATGTTAAAAGCTGCTGTTTTATCAAAATCCAAACTGCTTCACTCATATCTGTTGGGGAGGGAAAGGGAACTTCCCACCCTTTATCACTTGACAGTCGTCTATTAAGTAACAGGTTCAATTTTAACTCACGGATGGGAATTTTAGTGAAATACTGGCCTGTTGAGGAGAGATAACGAGGAAGCCTGGCAATTTAGTGGCTTGGGACCCATTATCGTCCTGCTAATGATCCAAGCAGCTAGCAAGTCATTGGGAATGGAATGCCCAGCCTTTAAAATAGGGCATTGCTGGCAAAGCAAGGATGTGCTCTCCAGTCCAAGGTAAGGTAAGGTAATAAGAAAAGCCTGGGTTAAGGGAGGCCTAAGGTTTCCTAGTGGGGCCCAGTGGAGCACTTTTATTCTCCCTGGTCCATAAAGAAACCAGAAACAAAAATTTATTTAGTCTTTTCTGGCCCTGGCAGCTGTTTCTCTTGGTTTAGTTTGGTTTGAGATGTCACAATTGTTCCCCCACTTAGGCCTCAGATAGCGTAAACATGTTAAAATAGCAAATCTACAATCTATATTAATGATTTGGATGAAGGGATCGACCGTATTGTAGCCAAATTTACTGAAGATGTAAAGACAAATAGGAAAGGAAGATGTAAATGGATGTAAATAGAACAAAGAACAGTCCAGCACAGGAACAGGCTCTTCGGCCCACCAAGTCTGTGCCGACACAGATGCCCCTCTAATCTAATATTTTCTTGCCTCTGTGTGGTCCATATCCCTCTATTCCTGCCTATTCATGTATCTATCCAGATGCCTCTTGAACACTGTTATAGAATCTGCTTCCACCACCTCCTCCGGCAGCGCTTTCAGATATTCACCACCCTGTGTGAAAAACTTGCCCCTTACATCTCTTTTAAACTTTACTTCTCTCACTTTCGACCTATGCCCCCGGGTAATTGACTCTTCGATCCTGGAAAAAAGACTCTGAATATCCACTCTATCCAAGCTTGTCATAATCTTGTAAACCTCTATCAGGTCCCCCCTCATCCTCCGATGCTCCAATGAGGGAGGTGTTGGCCTGGTGGTATTATCGCTCGACTATTAATCCAGAAACGCAGCTAATGTTCTGGGGACCCGGGTTTGAATCCTGCCACTGGAATTAAAAATCTACTCAGCGGCATGGTAGCACAATGGTTAGCACTGCTGCTCCACAGCTCCAGGGACCTGGGTTCGATTCCCGGCTTGGGTCACTGTCTGTGTGGAGTTTGCACATTCTCCTCGTGTCTGCGTGGGTTTCCTCCGGGTGCTCCGGTTTCCTCCCACAGTCCAAAGATGTGCGGGTTAGGTTGGTTGGCCGTGCTAAAATTGCCCCTTAGTGTCGAGATGGGTAGGTTAGAGGGATTAGTGGGTAAATATGTAGGGATATGGGTGTAGGGCCTGGGTGGGATTGTGGTCGGTGTAGACTCGATGGGCCGAATGGTCTCTTTCTACACTGTAGGGTTTCTATGATTTCTATGATTCTATGATTTCTATGAAAGATGTGCGGGTTAGGTTGATTGGCCATGCTAAAATTGCCCCTTAGTGTCCTGGGATGCGTAGATTAGAGGGATTAGCGGGTAAAATATGTAGGGATATAGGGGTAGGGCCTGGGTGGGATTGTGGTCGGTGCAGACTCGATGGGCCAAATGGCCTCTTTCTGTACTGTAGGGTTTCTATGTTTCTATGTAAAACAATCCAAGTTTGTTCAGCCTTTCTTCATAACATGAATTTCCAATTCCTATACTCAACGCCCTGAACAATGAAGGCCAGCATGCCATACGCCTTCTTGACCATCTTGTCCACCTGAGTTGCCACCTTTAGGGATCTGCACGCCTACGTCCCTCTGTACGCTAATATGTCTGAGGGCTCTACCATTTACTGTATACTTTCCTTCTGCAGTGGACCTTTCAAATCACATCACCTCACATTTGTCTGGGTTAAATTTCATCTGCATAGATTAAGTGATTAGGCAAAAATTTGGCAGTTGGCATTTGATGTGGGGAAAACGTGAAGTTGTCCACTTTAGCAAGAACAGAAAAGCAAAATGGAGACTACAGAATGTCACAATACAGAAGGATCTGGGGGACCTTGTACATGAATCACAATAAGTCAGTTTACAGGTACAGCAAGTGATTAGGAAAGCAAACAGAATGCCCGCCTTTATTGCAAGGCACAAAAGTAGGAATGTTTTGCTACAATTGTACAGGACATTGGCGAGACCACACCTAGAAGAATGTGTACGGTTTTGGTCACCTTACCTATGGAGAGACATCTTTCCATTGGAAGCATAGAGTCATAGAGGTTTACAGCATGGACCAGGCCCTTTGGCCCCACTGCCCATGCCGCCCCTTTTATGTTGACCACTAAGCTAGTCCCAATTGCCTGTGTTTGGCCCATATCCCTCTATAGCCATCTTACTTGTGTAACTGTCTAAACGCTTTTTAAAAGACAAAATTGTACCCGCCTCTACTACTATTTCTGACAGCTTGTTCCAGACACTCATCACCCTCATTGTGAAAAAATTGCCCCTCTGGACCCTTTTGTATCTCTCCCCTGTCACTTTAAACCTATATCCTCTAGTTTTAGATTCTGATCTATGCCCCTCATTATTTTATAGACCTCTATAAGATCACCTCTAAGCCTCCTACGCTCCACAGAAAAAAGTCCCAGTCTATCCAGCCTCTCCTTATAACTCAAACCATCAAGTAGCATCCTATTAATCTTTTCTGCACTCTTCCAAGTTTAATAGTATCCTTTCTATAATAGGATGACCAGAACTGTACAAAGTATTCCAAGTGTGGCCTTACCAATATCTTGTACAACTTCAACAAGGCATTCCAATTCCAGTTCAAAGAACGTTCACTAGGTTGATTTTTGGGATGAAATGTTTGTCTTATGAGAAAAGGTTGAAGAGGTTGTGTTTGTACTCTGGAGTTTAGAAGAATGGGAGGTAATCTTGCTGAAAGACCTGTGATTCTGAGAAAGCTTGACAGGATAAACACTAAGAGCATGTTTCCCCTTAGGTGAAGCTAGAATTAGGGGGAACAGTTTAAAACTAAGGGGTCTCCCATTTAAGGGAGATGGGAGGAACTTCTCTCAGATACTCCTATGTGTGAGCAGTGGAGGCTGAATCATTAAATATATTCAAGGCTGAGTTACAGATTTTTGATGTACAAGGAGGTTAAGGGTTATAGGAGGCAGTAGAGTTAAGGCCACTGTAATAATTCAGCCGAACACCAGATTCCCTTCATCGATATCCTTTATTGTGTACTAAGAGATTGCTCCTGCAGCTCATAGTAAGATGGTACAACACCTCAGGACCTACAACACTAGTCTGGGTGAAGTAACATGTTTAAAAGCCCCCGCTGTATGCTTCATAATGGGCAAGCCTCCACCTGCTCAATAAGAGAGCTCGTACTCCACAAAGCACAGGGAGATCAACAGCGATCTCCCGTGGCCTTCATGACCATCATAACAGTCACATTTAGATCAGCCATGATGTTATTGAATGGCACAGCAGGCTCAAAGGATTGCATAGCCTACTCCTGTTCATATTATGTTCCTAAGTGAATCAAAACCCAATCTGCATATTTAGTAACAACTCTGGAGGTTTGGGGTGGGTGGCCTTGCCACGTGTATGCTATTGCTATAGATATATGTTTAAGGGGACTATTTTGAAGTTCAGTATTTTTCTACAGGCAGTCAGTATATCTGGAAAAGGAATACAGCTCAGATGCTGGGAAAGCAGGATAATTACTCATTTTAGCCATGTAGTGTTTACTTGGGAGAGAGCTAATGGACTTTACAAAAAGAATAGGTCCCCTGGGGTTTTTGATTAAAGGAATGGAAGGTAGGTTTGGATTGATAGGGTCATGTGATAATGTGATTAATGGGAGGAGCCAGGTATATAGCAGAGAGCACTCTGGCTGGGGTTTGTTTAAAGACAGAGGTCTGCAAGCTGCTCCCTCCACAAAATCTCTGAAAGCTTCAAGAATGACTATACCCTTATAGCAAGTATATTTATGATTGCTAACTGCATTTAAAGTGGCTTTTGGGTCTGCAAGAATGTTGCTTATTTGGAACTGAAACAATGGTAAGTTAGAAATTAGAATTGTTTCTTTTCACGTGCAAATATTGTTCAACGAGTAATAGTTCAGCTGCTTCATTTGTCAGAGTTATAGTTAAACTGTGTTACTAAATGAAGTTTGCTTTACTATAAAAGATCCCTAATTTGTCCTGGAGTGAAGCACCTATCCTCACATTTATGCCAAAATAGAAAAATTGTTGGGGTCTAGTTTGGCTTCCTAATGTAATTTGGGATTTTGATCCAGGGACCTAACATCTGTAATTTAAAATTGCAGTCAGCCAGATTGGTGTGTGGGTGGTATGAATGGAGTTGGATTAGTCCCCCTGCAGCATTTTACCTGCTTCTCACCTGATTTATGCTAAGTAGAGGTAAATAAATCAGACCCACTACTAACTTAGAGAAGAAACAAGGATGGGTAATATATATTGTCCTGCTACAGAGCCCTCATCCTGAGACCAACTAAGAAATCAAACCTTCTTAATGTTGGTAAACAGTGGTTTAATTTGGCACCAATACTATGTGTAAACGCAGTGCAAGTCAAAGCTGATTCTATACTCTAGTGCAGTGGCAAGCTTGAAATAGAAAATGCTCACGGGACATATTTTAACCCCACCTGCAATTAATCTAAGAACATTCAGACTGTGCAGAAGCTGTTCCCTTAGGTATTTTTAAAGATTTAACAGCTGAGAATGAATTGTACACTATAAAGATTGTCATAAAACCCAAGTGGCTCTGTAACTTCCTTCTAAGTAAGGAACTCTGCCGTCCTTACCCGGTCTGGCTTGTACTTGCACCAGTCACATCAACCAGTAGCAACCCTGAAGTGGCCTAACAAGCATTCAACTGAAAAGACTTGCATTTATATAGCACCTTTCAAAATCTCAAGACATCCCAAAAAATTACAGCCAGTTATGTATTTTTCAAAATGCAATCACTTTTTTAATACAGGAAAGACAACAATTTTGTGCACAGCGAACATGATAATAACTAGATATCAATGTTTCTTAATATTCATTCACAAGATGAGGGCGTCATTGGTTAGGCCAGCAATTCTTGCCTACCCCTACTTGTCCTTGAGAAGGTGGTGTTGAGCTGCCTTCTTGAACCGCTGTAGTTCATGTCATGTAGGTACCAGGATTTTGACCCAGTGACAATGAAGGAACAGAAATATAGTTCCAAATTAGGATGGTATTAGGATGGGTGAGGGACTGGCAGATGGAGTACAATGTTGGTAAATGTGAGGTCATCCATTTTGGTTGGAATAATAGCAAAATTGACTATTATTTAAATGGTAAAAAATTGCAGCATACTGCTGTGCAGAGGGACCTGGGTGTCCTTGTGCAGGAATCTCAAGGAATTGGTTTGCAGGTGCAGCAGGTAATTAAGAAGGCAAATGGAATTTTGTCCTTCATTGCTAGAGGGATGGAGTTTAAAAACAGAGAGATTATGTTGCAGCTGTATAAGGTGCTGGTGAGGCCACACCTGGAATACTGTGTACAGTTTTGGTCTCCTTACTTGAGAAAGGATATACTGGCACTGGGGGTGGTGCAGAGGAGATTCACTAGGTTGATTCCGGAGTTGAGAGAATTGGCTTATGAGGAGAGACTGAGTAGACTGGGGCTATACTCCTTGGAATTCAGAAGAATGAGGGGAGATCTTATAGAAACATATAAGATTATGAAGGGAATAGATAAGATAGAAGCAGGGAAGTTGTTTCCACTGGCAGGTGAAACTAGAACTAGGGGGCATAGCCTCAAAACAAGGGGAAGCCGATTTAGGACTGAGTTGAGAAGGAACTTCATCACACAAAGGGTTGTGAATCTGTGGAATTCCCTGCCCAGTGAAGCAGTTGAGGCTACTTCATTGAATGTTTTTAAGGCAAGGATAGATAAATTTTTGAACAGTAAAGGAATTAAGGGTTATGGTGAGTGGGCGGGTAAGTGGAGCTGAGTCCACAAAAAATCAGCCATGATCTTATTGAATGGCGGAGCAGGCTCGAAGAATCAGATGGCCTACTCCTGCTCCTAGTTCTTATGTTCTTATGTATGAAGGCATTAGAGATGGCACAGAAATGATTTGCTAGATTTGTACCTGGGATGGAAGATTTCAAGTGCTGAGGACAGATTGGAGAACCACAGATTTCCTACAGTGTAGAAAGAGTCCATTCGGCCCATCAAGTCTGCACTGACTCTCCGAAAGAACATCCCACCCAGGTCCTCCCCTCTGTCCTATTCCCATAACCCCACGCATTTACAATGGCTCATCCACCTAACCTACACATCTTTGGACACTAAAGAGCAATTTAGCATAGGAAATCCACCTAAACCTGCACATATGGCCTACTCCCATTTCTTATGTTTCAAATGAGAGAGTATAGGGCTTTGGCCTCATGACTTGGCTTCTGATTAAGTAAAGACCCTAACCCATCCTTTACAATTCACAGGTGGAAATCCGTTTCCAGAATCAAACGATGGTGAAACAGTTGTTGGAGCACTCAGAGGAAAAGCAGAAGCTGGGACTGTTCTCCTTAGAGAAGAGAATATTAAGAGATTTGATGGAGGTCTCGAAAATCGTGAGGGGTGTGGACAGAGTAGATCGGGAGAAACTATTTCACTGACAGAAAAGTCAAGAAGCAGAGGACACTGAAATAATGTAAAAGGCAAATGAACCAGTGACAACATGAGGAAAAACTTTTCTATGCAGCCAGTGGTTAGGATCTTGAATGTGCTGCCTGAGAGTGGAAGCAGATTGTTGTGGTTTTCCAAAAGGGCATTGAATAATATCTAAGAGTTAAATGTTGCAGGGCTACAGGGAAAAAAGTAAAAAAGTTTATTTATTAATCACAAGTAAGGCTTACATTAACACTGCAATGAAGTTACTGTGAAAATCCCCTAGTCGCCACACTCTGGCACCTGTTCGGGTCAATGCACCCCAACCAGCATGTCATTAAGAATGTGGGAGGAAACCGGAGCACCCGGAGGAAACCCACGCAGACACAGGGAGTGTGTAAACTCCACACAGACAGTGACCCAAGCCAGGAATCGAATCCAGGTCCCTGGCACTGATGGCTCGGTTTCTCACTTGTCCAGTTGTGAAATGGATGCTATATTAATGTTTTTTTAAAACTGTTTTTAAGTCTTAAAAGTGTCATTAATATTTTAACCTGTCCAGTGTCCCAAATACTTGATAGATTAATTATATTGATTGCAAGTTGGTAACGCTAGTGTTTTCTCATTTGTAACACCATTTAAATTCCTCCATTGCAACAGACTAATATTGTTAAGAGCCATGAGCAATAATGCTGCATCATAAATATTGTCAGTCTAATGTAATAAAGAAATATAGACTAGCCTTGCTGGCTAAACTGGTGTTTATTGCACATCCCTAATTGCCCTTAAGACGTAACTCTGGTAGTTCTATGGGCTACATGAAAAATAAAGTATTGAAAAAACTTAATTATCTGTACATCTAAATTCTCATATCGCACTGCTTTGTTTTTGAAACAGTGCTGAACAAATGCTTTACATGGAAAGCCTGAACTTTATGCTCTTTGTACATATTCCAACAGGGAAGTTATTACACAAAATATCTAAATAGAGACAAGTTACTATTTCCTCCTCCATATTTGCATGAAATCTGGCAGCAGAATGTTTATTTGAGAAATCCTACTGGGAGTAAAGATCCTAACCCATCTTTTATAATTCACAGACGGAAATGCGCTTCCAGAATCAAACTATGGTGAAACAATTGTTGGAGCTTCACAATGGGATTCAGGAGCTGAAAAAGGAATACAATTGCGACCATGATCTGTTAGCCTTAGAGAGTGACAGCGAGGACTCTGAAGATGGTGACAGCTTAAACCGTTCTCAGCCTAACCCGAGGCAACTAGCCCAGAGACAGAGTCGCAGAAACTCAGTGCCCTGAGTAAACCTTTTGTTGGGTTGGTTTGGGATAATTCATGCTAACATAACCTGCTGTGTCCTTGCAATCAAATCATTGAAACATTGACAAGTGCTATATAACTACTGCAGAGTATTTTGATGACTGTATGTTTTATAAGATTGTTCTATTGCATTGTAATACAACCTATTTCATGTTATGTAAGGGACACAGTTGGATCTCATGGAGCTGATAAAACATCAAGATTATATCCATTACTTCCGACAAAGAGTAAAGTTAATAAAACCCTACTCTGAAACACCAGGGGAGAAACCAAAATAAACAAAAATGCATTAACTCAAATTAAAACAAACACATCCAGAACTAAAGTCAATCATTAACCTGCACTCTCAGCATGTGAGCTGCCTGATGCAGATGAATCGGCACCATATAAAACAGAGCTGAATTTTAAATATATCCTCTACAAGAAACATGATAAAAACACATTTTTTAAAGACACAGTTTCATCACAAAGAACGTTAATGGAAACAGACAATTTCAATTCTGCATCAGCACCAACACTTGTTAAGGTCATTATTGATGACCTGATGTAGCTTTCTTAAGCTGCAAAAATCACATGGAAAAATAAGTTAGTTACCAGCAATTTTCATATAGGTTCTTCTAAACCCGCATCACAACTTCAGTGGGAACTTCAGGGAAAGAGCGTAATGTCCATATTTGCTGTTTCACCAGTCTTTCTGCCAATATTCTGGCAGCTGATTAAGAGAACCCATAAGGAAATTTTATGCCACTAAGCTAAAGGTTTCAAAGTGTTAATACAACAATTACAGAAGTGAGTAGTATAAAGATGTGTGGAAGCAGTTTCTGTATGAACTTATAAAAAAGGAATTGGACATGCATTTGAAAAGGAAAACAGTTGTAAGGTTCTGGGAAGAACCAAGCAGTGCAATTAATTTGATAGCCCTTTCAAAGTGTATGAAGGGCTGACTGGCCTATGCTGTGTGATTTTGAGTTTCTGCTCAAAGAATGTGTATTGTTTAGCCTTTGCTCACTGGATTTTGTGGAGTAGAGCCCAAACTCAACCCCTGATCTGAACTCCTGACTGGACTTATTAGTGACTATGTTAGTTTTGGACACACCCATGAGCGCAAACATCTCTGTATTTGTCCAATTGAACCTTTGGTAATTTGAAAGATCGCTTTCGGGCTTTCCCCTCAAACTTTTCTTCTGGAGCATGTCAATGCATTCTATAAGTTTTAGTTATAATTGCAACATTGATATAAAATTATATGTTCCTCTCCTAAGCTCCTGTCTTTTAGCTGAACCATTAAATCTTCTACTTTCACTCCATGGATGGTTTCCTCTCCACTAAGTACACTCAAGCCTTGAAACCTGTTCCCCAGAGAGTAATATCTGGTAGGCCTCTGCTACTTTTTAAAAACGTGATGGATGTGTTGAATTTTGAAGAAATCCAAGTTGTGTGGCTGTGATCTTCAAAGAATCATTATTATTGCTTCTGCTCATTTGGATTTATAGGAGCACAGTGAAGACATGCAGCTACAAAATTATTTTTGTTTTTTTATAATAGAGTCATAGAGGTTTACAGCATGGAAACAGGTCCTTCGGCCCAACTTGTCCATGCCACCCTTTTTTTTAAACCTCTAAGCTAATCCCAATTGCCCGCATTTGGCCCACATCCCTCTATACACACCTTACTCATGTAACTGTTTAAATGCTTTTTAAAAGATAGAATTGTACCCGCCTCTACTACTACCTCTGGCAGCTTGTTCCAGACACTCACCAGCCTCTGTGAAAAAATTGCCCCTTTGGATCCTTTTGTTTCTCTCCCCTCTCACCTTAAACCTATGTCCTCTAGTTTTAGACTCCCCTACCTTTGGGAAAAGATATTGACTATCTAGCTGATCTAAGCCCCTCATTATTTTATAGACCTCTATAAGGTCACCCCTCAGCCTCCAACGCTCCAGTGGAAAAAGTCCCAGTCTATCCAGCCTCTCCATATAACTCGAACCATCAAGTCCCGGTAGCATCCTAGTAAATCTTTTCTGCACTCTTTCTAGTTTAATAATATCCTTTCAATAATAGGGTGACCAGAACTATACACAGTAATCTTTCATGGATGTGAGCATCTCTGGCGAAGTCAACATTTGTTGCCCATCCCTAATTGTTCTTGAACTGGGTGGCTCGCTGGGCCAATTCAGAGGAGAGTTAAGAGTTAACCACATTCCTGTGGCTCTGAAGTCACATGTAGGCCAGACCAGGTAAGGACAGCAGATTTCCTTCCCTAAAGGACTTGAGTGAACCAGAACAGGTTTTGTGACAATTGATGCTAGTTTCATGGTCACCATTCTTAAGATTAGCTCTCAATTCCAGATTTTATTACGCAAATTTAAGTTTTGCCAGCTGCTGTGTTGGGGTTTGAACTGTATCCCCGGATCATTAGCTTTGTCCTCAGGATTACTGGTCTAGCAACATTACCACTGTGCCACCATTTCCCCACAGGTAGTGGTATTAAAGGATACTCCCTTTACAACCCCCATCAACATTTTAGGGGTTATCATTGACCAAAAGCTTAACTGGACTAGTCATATAAATACTGTGGCAACAAGAGCAGGTCAGAGGCCGGACATTTTGTGGTGAGGTGATGGCCTGGTGGTATTATTGCTAGACTATTAATCCAGAAACTCAGCTAATGTTCTGGGGGCTCGGGTTCGAATCCTGCCCTGGCAGATGGTGGAATTTGAATTCAATAAAAAATGGAATCAAGAATCTACCGATGACCATGGAATCAAGAATCAAGAATGGAATCAAGAATCTACCGATGACCATGAAACCATTTTGTTGATTGTTGGAAAAACCTATCTAGTTCACCAATGTCCTTTAGGGAAGGACATTTGCCTTCTTTACTTGGTCTGGCCTACCTGTGACTCTAGACCCACAGCAATGTGGTTGACTCTCAACTGCCATCAGAAATGGCAGTTGAGTGCCATTGAACAGAGGGATCTGGAAATACAGGTACAGAATTCCCTAAAAGTGATGTCACAGGTGGGTAGGGTCATAAAGAGTGCCTTTGGTACATTGGCCTTTATAAATCGAAGTATCGAGTATAAAAGTTGGAGTGTTATGGTAAGGTTATATAAGGCATTGGTGAGGCTGAATTTGGAGTATTGTGTACAGTTTTGGTCACCTAGTTACAGGAAGGATGTAAATAAGTTTGAAAGAGTGCAGAGAAGGTTCACAAGGATGTTGCCGGGACTTGAGAAGCTGAGTTACAGAGAGAGATTGAATAGGTTGGGACTTTATTCCCTGGAGCGTAGAAGATTGAGGGGAGATTTGATAGAGGTGTATAAGATTTTGATGGGTATAGATAGAGTGAATGCAAGCAGGCTTTTTCCGCTGAGGCTAGGGGAGAAAAAAACCAGAGGGCATGGGTTAAGGGTGAAAGGAGAAAAGTTTAAAGGGAATATTAGGGGGGGCTTCTTCACGCAGAGATTGGTGGGAGTGTGGAATGAGCTGCCGGATAAAATGGTAAATGTGGGGTCACTTTTAACATTTAAGAAAAACTTGGACGGGTTCATGGATGAGAGGGGTGTGGAGGGATATGGTCCAAGTGCAGGTCAGTGGGACTAGGCATAAAATGGTTCGGCACAGACAAGAAGGGCCAAAAGGCCTGTTTCTGAGCTGTAATTTTCTATGGTTCTATCTATGGTTCTAAATAGCCTAGCAAACCACTCAGTTCAAGGGCAAATGGATGGGCAATAAATGCTGACCAGCGAGCAACACACATGTCCCATGAATGAATAAAAAATTCACCTCCTGTTTGATCAAAGACTGTCCACAATCTACAAAGCACAAGTCAGGAGTGTAATGGAATACTATCCACTTTTGAGCACAGCTCCAGCAACACAAGAAGCTCGACAGCATCCAGGACAAAGCAGTCCGCTTGACTGGCACCCTTTCTACAACCATTCAATCCCTCCACCACTGATGCACTGTGGTATGTACCATCTTCAAGATGCAGTGCAGGAACTTACCAAGGCTCCTTAGATAGCACCTTCCAAACTCATGGCCATTACCATCTAGAAGGACAAGGGCAGCAGATACATGGTAACACCTAAAAGTTCCCCGCCAAGCTATTCACCATCCTGACTTCACTGTCTCTGGGTCAAAATGCTGGAGATTTCTCCCTATTAGCACAGTGGGTGTACCTACACCACATGGACTGCATCACTTCAAGGAGGCAGCTCGCCACCATCTTCTCAAGGGCAATTAGGGATGGGGAATAAATGCTGGCTTAGTTAGCAACACCCACATCCCATAAATTAATAAAGAATATAGAACAAAGAAGGATAAATGAAGTTGAGATATAGATGAGTCATGATCTAACTGAATGGCGAGTCAGGCTCAAGGGTTTTTTAAAATTTATTTGTAGGACATGGGCATTGCTGGCTGGCTGGCATTTATTGCCCATCTCTTGTTGCCCTTGGAGGGCAAGTGAGAGTCAACCACATTTTTATGGCTTTGGAGTCACATGTAGGCCAGACTGGGTAAGGATGGCAGACTTCCTTTCCTAAAGGACATTAGTGAACCAGATGGGTTTTTCCGACAATGGTTTTCATGGTCATCAGTAGATTCTTAATTCCGGATCATTTTTATCGAATTTAAATTCCACCATCTGCCATGGTGGGATTCGAACCTGGCTCCCCAGAATTCCCACACCCCAACCTCTCCTACCTATACTGAATGTTGTTAAGTTTCAACCCTGTCTCCACAAATACTCCCTGGTCCCAGGAGCTGCACTCCCCACACACACCCACCACTCCTCCAGACCAAATCTAACCACCCACTGTCTCACAGAACAACTTTTGTTCTCTCGTTTTAAGTTTGTAGCCCTCTGCCAACTTCCCAAACCACCCCCTCCCCCACCCCCAAAAAACATCTGCTCAGTGAATTGCTATCTACCAGAAATGTCCAGGGGGAATTGTTTTAAGTGATTGTAAGCACTGGTCAGTTACCAAAAGACCCAGAAACAGAACTGTGAAAACAGAATCACAATGCTTTTGCCATTTGCCCAGTTGAACTTGCTGTTTCTGGACATTGTTTAAAGAATTGTTTGCATAAGTGCAGAGGATGATTCTGCCACCTGACATCACAGAGATCATTGAAAATTACAACACCTTCCTGTATGCCCCCTTTCAACTACTAGGACACCCTCGTCCTGCTATTTGGCATGATGAGTAAGCTGCTGATGGTCTGATCATGGACCTCTCATTTCATACCTCACCCAACATCCTCACAATAACCTTTCCCTTCTGAGTTCCTTTCTACAGACACTCAACGACTGCCTTCTGCCCAGCCACTGCAAACCCAAAAGGAGGAAAGACAGTAACAGCACAGCACAGATGAAGAGCCTTTGTTACAGGATCTGACACTTGTAGCCACCAGCTCAGGCACAGGCACTGCATTTACCTTTAAGGCTAGTGTAGAGTTGGGGATATCTGTACACATCATGTGATGAGACAGCGGTTGGCTGGTAATGTCACTTCATTAGAGACCCAGATTAATGCTCTGTAGATATGAGTTCAAATCCCACCACAAGATTTTTAATCAGTAGGGGAGTGAAGGGTTACGGAGACAAGGCAGGAAAGTGGACTTAAGTTTCTGTTTTCAAGTTTATTTATTAGTGCCACAAGTAAGTTTACATTAACACTGCAATGAAGTTACTGTGAAAATCCCCTAGTCGCACCTGTTCGGGTACACTGAGAGAATTTAACATAGCCAATGCATCTAACCAGCATGTCTTTTGGATTGTGGGAGGAAACCGGAGCACCCGGAGGAAATCCATGCAGACACAGGGAGAACGTGCAGACTCCGCACAGACAGTGACCCAAGCCAGGAATCGAACCTGGCTCTCTGGCACTGTGAGGCAGCAGTGCTAACCACTGTGCTACCATGCTGAGTGTTAGATCAGCCGTGATCTAATTAAATGCTGGAGCAGGCTCAAAGGGCTGAATGGCCTACTCCTGTTTCTATTTCTTCTCAATTTACAGTGAAAAATTCCCAGATCCAACGTTCCTTCTAGTCTAGGGTAGAATAAATGGGTTTATTTTAATAAATTATTGCACTTGCAATTGTTCCAAGTGGAAGGATGGAATATGAGATAAGGGCTAGATTAGTCATATTTGTCATCCTATTCCTTCAACCCTAATTAACGTGCAAGCATGAAGGGTCTCCTTAACCTTCAACTCTGCTGAGTAAATTGTCCTTCTTTCAGGCGAGATGTTAAATCCAGATGCCATTTGTCAACACAGGTGAATGAAAAAGATCTGACAGCACAATTCTGATGAAGTGCAGGGTGGCTGTTCACTTGTCCTAACCAATATTTATCCGTCAATCAACATCACAAAAAACAGATTATCTAGTCTTTCTTTTTTTCTTCTCTGGTAACCCAAGCTTAGCTTTCTAGGTGCACCAAGTCAAACCATCTCACCTTTTCATGCTCATTCGCTGTGATGTGCTTCATCACTCAGGGGTTCTTGACTTTTTAATCGTCATCCTTAGCACAAACTGAGGGTTGCAATAAGCTATAGAAAGTTATTCCTGATGAGTTAAAGAAATGAGGAATGCAAATAAAATGCAAAGAAACCTGCAGGACAGGTCCCACTTTCCAGTTCTACCTCCATCACTAACTTTAGGTCCTAAGGTACTTGGTGACGAACTTGTCCTTTAGAGCAGGTCAGCTTACTTAGCCCATGACCTAAACTGGCTCAAGCATTTACATTTTTGATTCCTCAGGGACCACAGTGTTAGTGTCAATGATACCAACAAAAGATACCAATCAATAGTACATCAACAGTGCCAGATCTGGTTAAGAACTTAAAAGAACAGATTGAGCGTGAGTCTAGCTAGAACTCTGGAGTACATCTTATGCTAGGATCACCAGATTTTGGTTAGAAACTAGCTGTTTCCAATTTGAAGGAGGGGAGACTGCAGACTTCCGTCCCTAGGATCACACAGCCCATAAAATGTTTGATTACTGTTGCAACCAAGAATGTGTCAAATCAACCAGTAGCCAAACAACAGACCAGAGGGATTTCAATTTGAAAAATACACTCTTGACTAGAATTAGAATGTCACTTAAATGCATGTTTCAGGACTGGATCTAATAGTACAATGCCAAAAAAAGGCAGGATTAGTTGTAGATGTGTTGTGTTCTGGAAATATGACATACGGATGTGAAGAGACTTGCAGGATAAGCCCCAGAGCTGAGTTGACAAAAGTGACGAAAAATTCTGAGAAGTTATTCTAATCTCTGGTTAAAGCATAAAATAAAAACTTTATCGTAATTAATTTAATCAGATTCATATGGAGATTCTTGGCTGGAAACCTCTGGACGTTTACGCCGGTGGGATTCTCTGGTCCCGCCGGCAGTGCATCCCCGCCCGCGGGTCTCCCGCTGGCATGGGGTGACATCAATGGGAATTCCCATTGATAGCAGCGGGAACAGAGAATCCGCTGCTCGCAAACAATGCGCCACCTCCCACTGGTGGGAAACATGCAGCTGGGAAGCCAGAGAATCTTGCCCAGTATGTAATGCAGATGTGATTGAAATGTCATACCAGACAAGAAGCTATCAAGACAGAGTTTGCATTGTTAATTGAGTCTTTTGTGCATGCTTTGCAAATCAGCAGAGTCCCATTTTTGCTCTGAGTCAATAAGTGTGGTTTTATCAAGGAGTAACTTTTATTGGCAGATTTAGCACAGTAGAAATCCCAATGCCATGGTGGCACCTAATTGATTTATTGGGGATATATTCCTCCATAAAGCACAGAAAGAGTGACAATATTGATTACATGAGACTTGGTATTGGTGTAAAATGAAAGGGATGAAGATTTCAAACATTGCTCCAATGTATAAGCACAGAACAGGAATAATATGCTATGTCGTGTGTTATTTTCTACTTTGTTTTTATGGGATGTGGTTGTTGCTGGCTAGACCAGCATTTATTGCCCATCCCTAGTTGCCCTCGAGAAGGTGGTGGTGAGCTGCCTTCTGGAAGCGCTGCAACACCTGAGGTGTAGGTATACCAATAATGATGTTAGGTACGAAATTCCAGGATTTTGACCCAGTGAGTGAAGGAATGGCGCTATATTTCCAAGTAAGAATGGTGAGTGGGACCTTCAAGTGGTGGTGTTCCCAGGTATCTGGGCTCTTGTCCTTCTAGATGATAGTGGTCGTGGGTTTGGAAGGTGCTGCCGAAGGAACTTTGCTGAGTTTGTAGAAGGGGTAGCAATCAATTGGGCTGCTTTGTCTTTGTTGATGTTGTGCTTCTAGAGTGTTGTTGAAGCTGAACTCATCCAAGCAATGGGAGAGTATTCCATTACACCTCTGACTTCGGCCTTGTAGATAGTGGTCAGACTTTGGGGACTTGCCGTAGGATTCCTAGTCTTTAACCTGCTCGGGTAGCCACAGTATTTATATGGCTAGTCTAGTTTAGTTTCTGGTCGATGGTAACCCCCAGGAATTGGATAGTGGGGGATTCAATGATGGTAATGGAATTGAATGGTTAGATTCTCTCTTGTTGGAGATGGTCATTGCCTCATGCTTGTGTGGCATGAATGTTACTTTGCCGCTTGTCAGACCAAGTCTAGATATTGTGCAGATTTTGCTGCATTTGGACATGGACTGCTTCAGTATCTGAATCAGCGAACATTCACACTTCTGATCTTATGATGCAAGGAAGATTAATTATGAGGCAGCTGAAGATGGTTGTGCCTCAGACACTAACTTCTGACAACTGATTGGTGAAGGAGAAGATCAGAAGTCAATCTCTACTCAGTTTTAGATATTAAAGTGAGACAGAGTCAGAGAGGCTTACAGCATGGAAACAGGCCCTTTGGCCCAACTTGTCCATACTACCCAGTTTTTACCACGAAGCTAGTCGCAATTGCCCACATTTGGCCCATATCCCTCTATATCGTACATTACATCGTACCCATGTAACTGTCTAAATGCATTTTAAAAGTCAAAATTGTACCCGCCTCTACTACTACCTCTGGCAGCTCGTTCCAGACACTCACCACCCTCTGTGAAAAAAATGCCCCTCTGGACCCTTTTGTATCTCTCCCCTCTCACCTTAAATCTATGCCCTCTAGTTTTAGACGCAACCAGCTTTGGGAGAAGATGTTGACCTTATCTGTGCCCCTTATTATTTTATAGATCTCTCTAAAATCACCCCCTAAGCCTCCTATACTCCAGGGAATAAAGTCCCAGTCTATCCAGCTTCTCCTTATAACTCAAACCTTCAAGTCCTAGTACCATCCTAGTAAATCTTTTCTGCACTCTTTCTAGTTTAATAATATCCTTTCGATAATAGGGTGACCAGAATTGTAAACAGTATTCCAAGTGTGGCCGTACCAATGTAAGGGGAAAAATGTAAGGGAAGCACACTTTAAAATAACTGCCTGGCACATAAAGAGTTAACTGGGAAAGGAACCATAAAACAGACACCGGCTTCCACTTATACAAAGATCACTTCAAATCAAACCCAACAGACAAGCCATTTAAAAATCACAGACAGTTATTTAAAGTAAACAAACACCTCAGGAAGCCAAGCCAAGGATCGAGACATCTTTTAGATAAAGGAAAAAACCCAAGACAAAGGGAATAGATTAGTCATAGGAAGAGCAGGAAAATATGAATGCAGGGAAACCGATTAGCACCTGAATGAGCCGAAACCAACCATTGATAGCCACAGACATAGGAAATGTAACCATTCATAAGAACAATACAACATGTTAAATGTCTGTATCTGTTTGTATCTGCCTATAACGATGTGATAATATTCAAATCACCGGTCCATCTATTGTGTAAAAAGTATAAAGATGGACCGTTCCCATCATTTTACTGAGAGAAGGTTTGCTACAGACATGTGCCTTGTCTCCCGGAGCTCCGTTGAATAAATTGTGTTTTTGAATCTCGAGATCTGACTACTGGTGGATTTTTCCCACAACACCAATGTCTTGTACAACTTCAACAAGACATCCCAACTCCTATATTCCATGTTCTCACCAATGAAACCAAGCATGCCAAATGCCTTCTTCACCACTCTGTCCACCTGTGACTCCACTTTCAAAAACCTATGAACCTGTACTCCTAGATCTCTTTGTTTTATAACTCTCCCCAGCACCCTACCATTAACTGAGTAAGTCCTGCCCCAATTCAATCTACCAAAATGCATCACCTCACATTTATCTAAATTAAATTCCATCTGCCATTCATCGGCCCACTGGCCCAATTGATCAAGATCCCATTGTAATCCTAGATAACCGTCTTCACTGTCCACTATGCTGCTAATCTCGGTGCCATCTGCAAACTTACCAACCATACCTCCTAAATTCTCATCCAAATCATTAATATGAGAGCCAGCCATGGTGCAATGAACCTGGCTGCTGCCATCTTCCCCTGGTGAGCCATCTCCCCCAACGGTATATCTGTTTTGGAGGGAAATGACCACAGGGGACCCCCTGCATTGCCTTCCTACTCTTCCTGTCTGGTGGTCACCCATTCCCTATCTCCCTCAGTAATTTTTATCTGCGGTGCGACCAACTCACTGAATGTGTTATCCACGACTTCCTCAGCATCGTGGATGCTCCAAAGTGAATCCATCCGCAGCTCCAGAGCCGTCAAGCGGTCTAACAGGAGCTGCAGTTGGACACACTTCTTGCACGTGAAGGAGCCAGGGACACCGGAAGTGTCCCTGAATTCCCACATCGCACAAGAGGAGCTTATCTATGCCCCTTATTATTTTGTAGACCTCTCCTGCCATGACTTAATCCTTAACTTACAACAACAACTACAATGCCAAGAGAAAAAAAGAGAAAAAGAAAAGAAAAACTACTTACCAGTCCCGCCAATCACTTACCTGCTGTCTGTGATGTCATGTTTTGATTTTTCACCTCTCACTTGCCCTTGAGTCTCCCTCACGGGTCCACCTCTCCACTCCTCCTGAAGATGAGCACCTCTTTTCCCTTAGCACTGCATACCCACTCAACTCCAAATTCCCGATACCCTCACTCTGTCTGAAATCTCACTCCGGCTGACTGGTCGTGCGCTTGCTAAAATCAATGCCTTATATACAGCTGAGGTGAGTTGGGATGACTTCCACACCAGTCTAAAATTCCTAAGTGCTCACACCTATTGAGGCCCTAATTAGGCTTCAATTGATTAACAGATACATAACTGCCATTTAGCTAACTGGGTCAGTTGTTTTTTGTCCTTTAAACAAGACTACTGAATTTTAAAGAGAAAAAAAGAGAAACATTTACCAATAGTTAACCACTCAGCTCCAAATTCCCGATACCCTCACTCTGGCTGAAATCTCACTCTGGCTGACTGGTCCTGTGCAAGCTCACATTGCAATGTATAGCTCCTAACTGTGCTCAAGTAATTATCCAATCGGCATTCCCCCATTGATATATACTTAACCTTAATTTATACAGTTAATATTAATTTCATTCATGGAATGTGGGCAGCTCTTCCCATCCCTATAAAACTGAATGCTTAGCTTGTTGCACCTCAGATATAGGGTCAACTGACATTACGGACAAAAATAGTCAAACTCTCAAATTATCATTCAACAATCTCCTTTATTGTACCTTACTACATTACCACAAAAGTATCAAAATGCCAACATAAAGAGTATAAAAAGCTCTATTACACCAAGTATCAAAGCTCTGTTCTACAAAAGATATGAAAACTCACAGCTTGGACCTAAATACCACCAGTTAAGAGCTGAGGTGATCAGTCTTTTGGTGGGTTACAATGTCCTCTCCGAGTCCCAGACTCAGGACACTGCTTCTTCACGATGGTTGTTCCTGCAGGTTGTCACTCCCAATGTTTCTTTGTCTCTCCTTTTATCTGGCACTGATTCAGGTTGTATTTCTCTCAGGCAGTCATGTTTCTGAGCACTTACATTCACAGGGATCTGTATTCAATCACTGTCCACCCGAGGCATAGCAACCACCATGTCTCATATGAGGTGACTGCACAATCAGCTTCCATGCCTACTTTGGAGCTGCACATCCCAGTTACTGCAGACCACATCAGTTTATGCTGCTCCCAAAATGTTTTGGCTGATACAGAGTTAGGCTTTTTAATAGTCAGTCTCTGCTGGTGTCTTTCTGGATACCCATCAGAGTCAACCACATTTTTGCAAGTCTGGAGTTATATAGAACCATAGAAAAGTTACAACACGGAAGGAGGCCATTCGGCCCATCCTGCCCATGCCAGCTCAAGAACACCCAGGTGCCCTTTCTAATCCCATTTTCCTGCACAAAACCCATAGCCCTGTAGCTTACAGCACTTAGGGTGCAGATCCAGGTACTTTTAAAAAGAGTTTAGGGTCTCTGCCTCCACCACCAACTCAGACAGCAAATTCCAGACACCCACCACCCTCTGAGTAAAAACATTCTTCCTCATGTCCCCTCTACACCTCCTGCCACTTATCTTGAATCTACGTCCCCTGGTTCAGGAATTCTCCACCAAGGGAAACAATTTTATCCCGTCCACTCCATCTGTTCCACTCATAACTTTATACATCTCCATCAAGTCACCCCTCAGCTTTCTTTGTTCCAAGGAAAATAACACAAACCTATCCAATCTCTCCTCACAGCTACACTTTTCTAGGCCAAGCAACATTCTTGTAAACCTCCTCTGCACTCGCTCCACAGCAATTATGCCCTTCCTTTAATATGGTGAACACAGCTGGACACAATCATCCAGTTGTGGCCTCACCAGTTTTTATACAATTCTAACATTATATCCTTACTTTTATATTCTATATCTCTGCTAATGAAGGAGAGCATTCCATATGCCTATTTTACAACCTTGTCTACTTGAACTGCTGTCTTTAAGGATCTCTGTACTTGTATGCCAAGATCTCTCATTTCATCTACCACTCATAGTATATACTCATTTATTGTATATTCCTTATAACTGTTTGCCCTCCCTACATGCATTACCTCACACTTCTCTATGTTAAAATCCACCTGCCACTTTAAAGCCTACTCCGCCAACTTTTTGATATTGTTTTGTAGATTATAGCTACCTTCTACACTATCCACTACTGGGCCAATCTTTGTGTTGTCTGCAAATTCTCCAATCGTGCTCCCCATGTTCACATCCAAATTGTTAATATATAACAAACAGCAAGGGTCCCAAGACCTGTGGAACACTACTTGGAACAACTTTCCATTCACAAGGGCAGCCATCGACCATTACCCTTTGTTTTCTGTTACTGAGCTAACTTTTTATCCAGTTTGTCACATTATCCTTATCCCATGGGCTTTTACTTTTATGACCAATCTGCCAGGTGGGACCTTGTCAAACGCCTTGCTAAAATCCATGTACACAACATCCACCCTTCTTGTCACTTCCTCAAAGAATTCAATCAAGTTTGTGAGGCAAGAACCTCCATTAACAAATCATGCTGACCATCCATGATAAGTCCTTGGCTTTCTACATGAGAGTTAATCCTATCTCTCAGGATTCATTCTACTAATTTGCCCACCACCAATGTAAGACTAACTGGCCAATAATTGTTTGGCATTTCCTTCCATTCCTTTTTAAACAATGGAACTATGTTTGCATTTCTTCAGCACCTCCCCTGTATCTAGTGAGGATTGGAAAATCATCCTTAGAGCATTTGCTATCTCCTCCCTGACCACCTTCAGCAGCCTCAGACACAGACCATCTGGCCCTGATGACATATCAACATTCAAGGATTCCAACTCTTTTGAGTACTCCCTCTCTCTTTATGAATATCCTGCCCAATATGTCACAGTGTTCCTCCTGGTCTACTAAATCTGTATCATCCCATTTTTTTGTAAATACGGAGACAAAATATTCATTTAAAACCCTTTCCCACAACCTCTGCATCTAGACACAAGTTCCCTTCTTCATCTCTGATAGGTCCCACTTTTTCCTCAACTAACCTTTTACCATTAATATATTGGTAAAACATTTTTGGGTTTTCTTTAAATTTACTTGCTAATCATTTTTATGCCCTCTCTTTGATTTCCTTATTTCATTTTTTACTTCACCCCTGCATTTCTTATATTTATCTAGGTTATCTGCAGTGCTTAGTTTTTTATGCCTACCGTACATTTTCTTTTTCTGTTTGATCTTCGACACAATCAGGGGCTCTAGATTTGGCAGTACTTCTCTTACTGTTGATGGGGACATTTCTACATTCAGGATCTTGCCTTTTAGTGCTTCCCACTGGTTTATCTCCTAGCAGTGCTGTCCAGTCCACCTCAGCCAAGTCCTTTCTCATTCCTGCAAAATTTGTCTCCCCCCAGTTCAAATCTTTTATTCCTGCTTTATCTCTGTCCTTTTCCATGGTAATGCTAAATCTAACTGAATTGTGTTCACTATCCCCGATATGGTCGCCAACTGTACTCGAACAGGCGCCAGAGTGTGGCGACTAGGGGGAGTTTCACAGTAACTTCATTGCAGTGTTAATATAAGCCTACTTGTGACTAATAAATAAACTTTAACTATCACTTCACCCATTTGCTCTTCTTCGTTCTCCATGACTAGGTCTAAAATTGCATCTCTTGTTGGGTTTGTCACTAATTGATTGAAAACATTTTCCTGGACACACTGCACAAACTCTTCTCC